>NW_015388110.1:3206-35826 GCF_001527695.2 Protobothrops mucrosquamatus | reverse complement strand
CATTTTCTACTCTCTTCCTTAACTGGTTCTTTGGATAGGATCCTGCTGGTATGATAGCTTTCTTCTTCCCTCCCTTCTTTCAGCTTAGATATGTGAGCCTTCTTGCAAAAGGAGTAACAATTCCACCCAGAGCGTGTGTTTTCCATCACTCATACTCGATTACACATTTTTATCTTTCCTCTCCGCACAGCCAACTTACTTCTGGCAAATTGTTCTTTGAAACAAATATGCTTAAAACTAAAAATTTCAATAAAACTGTTACTGTAATTACAAAACATTGTCAATCTGATTTCTGCTGATAGCTATATTTACTTTTCAAAGATTAAGATCTTTAACGTATGTACGCCCAGCAGTATATTACTTTATAGTTGTTGTTTTTTAGAAAGTCAAATAGTTTATGTTTATCTAGCCTTTATAAGTTAGCAATTCTTATAAATGTGTTTGCATTTGTTTTCAAAATGTTAGGAGATAATGTAAGAAATAAATATATTTGTGACTGCATAGAACGTCCAGAACGGAGTTCCGGCACCTTTTTTGGATGGAACCTTGTAGGGTAGGCAAGGCAGGTTGTATGATATGTGTGAGTTCCGGCACCTTTTTTTTTTTTTTAGAAAAAAAGCACTGGGTAAGGCTAATGTTTTTTTTGAAATTGTAGAGAAAGGAGTGACAGAAACTGGGGCAGAGTTAAAAGAGGGATAAGCCTAGAACCGTGGTAGCAAACCTATGGCACACGTGCCACAGGCGGCACACAGAACCGTCCCTGTGGGCACGCGCGCCATCGCCCCAGAGGGAGGTGGGGCCAAGCTGCTCCTCTCCGCCTCTCCATGTGCGCCTGTGCTCTCACTCTCTTTCTCTCTCCACTGGGAGTCAGGGAGCAGCTGCAAGAGCTGAGTGGATCCAGGCTGTATGGTGGAGGCAGCTGCCAGCGAGAGTCCAGGTATGCCTCCAGAGCGATTTTGCAGTGCCCCAGCGGCCCAATCCAGGCTTCAGAGGCCAGAAAAAGGCCTCTACCACCCGAATCTATGGCTGGAGAGCGATTTTGCCCCCCTAGGGCCGATCTGGGCGGCAGAGGCATTTTCCAAGCATCTGGATCCATGACCGCCGTAGCCACACCCACCCAGCGGGCCACGCCCACCCGGAGGGCACCACCCACCCGGCACCTGGCGATATATCAGTGCGTTTTGAGTTGCAGTTTGGGCACTCGGTCTCTAAAAGGTTCGCCACCACTGGCCTAGAACCTCTATGTAGCCACAAGCAGACTAAGTCCAACCTCTCTTGAATTTGTGGACCCTTATCTAATTCCAAGCAGCTGCTAACTATTAATTGAGAAGATTTCTGTGCATAGGGAGTTTAGCAATAAATCAGTTTAATTCAGTGGTGGGATTCAAATACCTGAACAACCGGTTCTCTTATTGGATGCAGGCCTGGGCCTCTAAGGCCTAGAATAGGCTTCCAGAAGTGGCATCCACACACTTCCTGTGGGCCATTCTAGGCCTGGGAGGCCTCCTCCAGGCCCCCGAGGCCTAGAATAGATTTACAGAAGTGGCATCCATGCACCTCTGGTGGGCTGTTCTAAGTCTGGCAGGCCTCCTCCAGGCCTCCGAGGCCTAGACTGGACTTCCAGAAGCACTGTGCATTAAGCCGGTTCTCTGAACTCAGCAAAAGTTAGCTACGGTTCTACCGAACCAGTACGAACCAGCTGAATCCCACCACTGGTTTAATTGGAACTTTCCACATGGACCTGGTCTTTTGAGTCTGGCAGAATAACAGAATTACCAAGTTGGAAGGGACATTGGAGGTATTCTAGTCCAACCCCCTGCTCAAGCAGAAGACCCTATACAAGTTCAGACAAATGGCTATCCTTAAAAACCTCCAGCGATAGAGTACCCTCAACTTCTGAAGGCAAGCCATTCCACTGGTTGATTGTTCTAACTATCAGGTAATTTCTATTTAGGTTAGATCTCTCCTTGATTAGTTTCCATCCATTGCTTCTTGTCCTGCCTTCAGGTACTTTGGAGAATAGTTGATTCCCTCTTCTTGACGGCAGCCCCTTAACTATTAGAACACTGCTATCATGTCACCCCGGGTCCTTCTTTTCAAAAATAGATTTAAATAGTTTATGTACCTAAATCTTCAAAGGTACAAATTCTTAAAACCAAAATAGATGAACAATTACACTTGAATTTGAATATGACTTAATACTGGTGCATACCAAGATTTGGCTCTTTACAGTGGCAATAAAATGATGAAAAATGTACTTCTCCACTCTTGCTGTATCCCTAGACTCCCTTCAAGCATCCCATTTGATGCTCTGGATCTGCTGGAAGAAAGTTGAATGGAATAAGATGCTTGCAGACTGCCCAGATGTTTTTGTGGGTTTCTTTGCACATAAAGTTGTTCACATTCATTCAGAAGTAAGTGCCAACTGGACAGAGCCACATGAGGCAAGGGACACAACTTTTCGCAACATTTCCAGGGTTTGTTTTTAGTTTGTGGAAGCTGTGAAAATAAATTGGATGCTCTGTAGAATGAGTTTGTCATTGATGGGTTGGATCAGTACCTCAGCTGGATCCTTTGGTGGCCACAGAAAGTATGTTTGACAGGATTTAAGAAATAGTTAATTATTGGTTATTTGGGGAATGGCAAAAAGCCTTTGCCTTTAAAGCAGTGAAAGTGCACCCTATTTGAAAAGACCCGTTGTCAATTTCTTTTAATTTAATTTATTCAATTTAGACACTGTCTGACTCCAAAGTAACCTTTCATTGGGTGGTATACAATGAAACCAAACAAAATATAAGAATTCAAAGAATAATAACAAAGGAAGAAGAAAAAAAAGAAAAAGAACAGATGGTGAGTCCAGCTAACAGCACCCACACCCAAACATGTCTAATGGGGTCCTAACCCAAGTCCTGGGAGAACATCCAGATCATCAAGGCTTCCCAGAATGATATCAGGGTGGGAGCCACATAGATATCAGGGCCCAACTCATTATCTTGATTCAGCCATGCTCGACAACTTTCAGCATGATGAAATGTCAGTCATCTCTTGCCAGCTAGGCAAGAAACTGTAAGAATAAACTTTCCAGGATACCAAATGTCTGATAAGTAGATTTATTGAATCAAAGTTAATGAAGCCATTTAAAAAGAATTCCACTGACTTGAAATGCAAGACCACTGATTTTTCATCAAATACGAGTCCAATTTGTAGTATAATCAAGGTTCAGATTCTTGTGCTTCTTTATCTTGCCTGTGCAGTGTAGAAGATATTTTCTCTGATGCAAAATTGGACTGTGTCCACTGTCTCTTGTTTGGAAATAAATTGACATGGTTCAAGCTTCACCTGTCATCATGTGAAAACTTGATGTCACCATAATGGCAGATGATAAAGTGGTGGAGAATTGGAGCTTCAGGTGAGGCAATAATGAGCTAGGGCATCTTCCAATATTATCAACAAAGATCAAAGAACTGGTAATAGGCCTACTCTGATGGAACTTCTCCAAATAAGGATGAGAGATTGCCTACTTGTATTCCAAACCATTTCTCTTTATGAGGAGGCTGTAGGGTGGGGGGCAACATATGGATCTGAAAGCCGGTGATAAGGAAAGCCCTCAACCATGATAGAGCCTTTAAGGAGATTGGGTTTGTTAATCTCACTTTCTAAAATGTTTTAGATTTACAATTATTTCAAAGTTAAAAGAGGTCTTCCAAGCAACAAGTTTTTAAAAACTATCTAGTGAGTAAAACTGCATCCCTAAGTAGAGGAAAAAATAACTAAAAGTTTAAGAACAAGCAGAATATAAAAAAGGGCAAAAAAAATGAATAAGAATTTTAGCCAAGAAAGTTTTAAATGAATCAAAGGACCAGAAGATTTTGGAACCTTGGAAACTTTGATTTTAAAAAAATTAAATAACTTTTGCCAAGACTTTTGAAATAATAAGATATATAGAACAATATCTGCATGTAATACTAATTTATTTAACCTACCAGGAAAGAGATGTTTGGTTGAAATTTGAATATAAAAAAAGAAATCTGAGACTCTATAGAAATTGGACACTAGATGGGGCTAAATTTCCAGAAAGGGGACAAAAAAGACAAACCTGTTTTTTATCTTGGATTTGAAAGAAAAAGAGTGAAACTTATAAAATGACATACGCAGAAATGACACTTGAGATATTTCAAAGGATCAGTGAAGAATTGGAAGAGAAACTTATAATTAAACTAACAGCAATAATTACTGCACCTGCTAATGTATTTCTTTAAGGTCTTTAGGAAAGAGCAAATGAAAGATGAAAAGGAGAATAACATACAAGAATTTACAGGCACATAGAATGAAGAGGTGAAACAAATTTCAGCTGATATAGAAACATTAAAAAAAAATAAAATGTAGATTATAAAGCAGAGATGACAGTTAAAGTGGAAATACAAATGATAAGTCAAGAGATAAAAAATGATACCCTGGACAAAGACTTATCAATGGATTTACAAAAGAAGGTTTTTTTAAGTTCTGAAGAAATCTTTGAGGCAGGAGGAACAAAGTTTAAATGGAGGTACAATCCCACAACAGCAAATTGATGAATTAAAGTTCAATAGGAACGGCTGCTGGAATTGGGTATGTCTAGTTTAATGAAGAGAAGGACGAGGGGGGATATGATAGCAGTGTTCCAATATCTCAGGGGCTGCCACAAAGAAGATGGAGTCAAGCTATTTTCCAAAGCGCCTGAAGGCAGGACAAGAAGCTAATCAAGGAGAGAAGCAACCTAGAACTAAGGAGAAACTTCCTGACAGTTAGAACAATTAACCAGTGGAACAACCTGCCTCCAGAAGCGGTGAATGCTCCAACACTGGAAGTTTTTAAGAAGAGACTGGACAGCCATTTGTCCGAAATGGTATAGAGTTTCCTGCCTGAGCAGGGGTTTGGACTAGATGACCTCCAAGGTCCCTTCCAACTTTACTATTATTATTATTATTATTATTATTATTATTATAACCCCCCCCTCCAAAAAAAAGAAATATAAAGTTGACTTGTTTGATAAGGGATGAAATAAAAAATACCATCATACAAAAGTGGAAAAACTTTATGGACTTTTTGTTAATATCTTTTAGTGAAATGACAATTTTTGGATTTGCGAATGGAAAGGGGGGATTATGGGAAGAAGCGGATTATATACTGTATCTAATTCTGTAAGTGGTGGAGAAATATCAAATTTGCTCGCACTCATTGCAAAGAAGAACAGGAGTCACTTCTTTAAAATATTCTTTTTTCCTTGCTCTTATTCGTTTCTTGTTTCATTCTTTATTTTCTTTCTTTTTCTTTTGGCACTTTGTTTTCCTTTTTTTTCCCCTTTCTTTTTTTCTTTTCATATTTGTACTACAGTACTACAGTACAAACATTACAACATGTATGTTAAAAACCTTAATAAAAGATTTTTCTTTTAACAAAAATAGAGAAAATGATGGAGAGTCAGCTACATGGGTTTGTAGGAAAAACAAACGATATGAATCTCCTTCATTCAGGATTAAGACAGGGTGTGGGAGGGAGGCAGCGTTGGTTACACTGGTGGATGATTTATGAGGAATGAATTGGACCAGGTTAGCCCTCCTGATCATACAAGTCCTCTTGGTGATATTGTGAACCATGATAAACTTTCAGGCTGCCTGTTGGAGCCATCACTTGGAGATGGTTCTGCTCCTACCAGAGCAGAGAGTTCCAATAATTGTCATTCGGGAGAAGCAGTGCTCCAATATAGAGTATCGCTGGGCAGAATTCTTTTCCCCCTAATATTGAACATCTGTATCGACCTTCTGGGAAAGTCCACCTGTTGATTTCAGCTGGGACTTTGTCAGCAGATTGAGCTGGAATTGCTGTGAAATGCCCCATGATACTCTCTACATCAGCGGTTCTCAACCTATGGGTCACGACCCCATTTGGGGTCGATCGACCATTTCACGGGGGTCGCCAAGCAAGGCTGTCTGCCATTTTTTTCCCTTTTCCGGCGGGTGCCTTACCTCCCATGAGCTGGGCCAGCTGGTGGTCGGCCTGCTCCGTCTCTGCCACTTGCCAGCTACGCCTTGGCTGGCGCAGGGGGCGGAGCCATGCATGCGCGGCACTCCCGGACAGGGAAAGTCCTCGACTTACGACCGGTTGGGTAGTCCTCGACTTACGACCGGTTTAGTCCTCAACTTACGACCGGTTTAGTCCTCGACTTACGACCGGTTGGGGGTCGCGGCATTAAAAAGGTTGAGAATCACTGCTCTATATGCAGTGTGACATTGGGTTACATTGGTAACCACGTTGTCCATATATGGTTCAGGACATCTAGACAAGGCCTGCTTAAGGTCACATATCTGCAGAAAGTGAAAGGTTTATGAAGTAGAGGTCTCTTCTCGGTGATGGTCCCTACATCATGGGTATATGCCGTTCAGAGATGCATTTGGGCTCTATTTATTCTTGGCATTCAGGAAGGAATTGAAAATCTTTTTACATCAGAGTTTGCCAGCCTTGCAAAAGGTACTCAAAATAGGAAGCATGCCCAGATAAACTAATTCTACTTTATTGTAATAATACATTAACAGGACTCTAACAGAATCTAAGTCTTGCTGTTTTAGGTTTTGAAATATATCAAATATTTCATTGTTAATTTGGAGCGCACCTTATTATTATTATTGCCTTTCTTTTTAAAATATCTTTTTAAGAATTAGAAGCACCAAAGAATAAATTCCCATTTTAAAAGAATTACTACTACCATTATTATTAGTATTTTGCCTCTGTATGAAAAATGAAGGAATTCAAGTGAATGCTGCCATCGTGTGTTTAATACTTGGCATTGCTAGGAGAAAATGTTATTAGCTTATAAAATCAGAATACTTCCTATAAAAGCAGAGAATGTCAGGATCTGTTCAGAGGTTCAGTGATTTTGTTCTGAGATTTTTCCTGGTTTATAAAGTTTCTCTCTTCCTCATTGCTCTTGGTGCCCATCACATACCTTAGTATTCTATCTATTTTAATATTATCTGGGTTTTGACATTGCTTATCATGAATTTTGAACATTCTATGTTTAACCTGACCAGGAATGAAAAGCTATATCATCTTAACACGCTGGGATCAAAAATCCCAGAGGGCAACAATGGATCTTTTTTTAGCACTGGCTACTTTCCTTGCCTCACCTGATTTTTAATATTATTTTAGAAGTCTTTGAATTCAAGAAAATGGCAAGTTGGATTCTGTAAAGCAACAAATAAGACTCGGGCACCATCTTTATTTCCAAGAATGTCCCCAAGGAGGGAAGATATTAACTTTTTCACAAATAAAAAAATGGTAGATAGGGGCAGAAATGTAGCCACGGGCCTAGAAAACAACGACAACGTTAAGTGTGGTAGAACAGAGCTTCCAGGCCTAGGATGAGTGCATACCATTCTCAGAATAAATGAGATATCTTTATTATAAGACTCTTCCTCAAATCTCTGTTCAGAATTCTACACAGTGTGCAAAGAATTAAATTATGGTCTTCAATAATACGAATATAGCACATTCAGTGGTATGGTATTATAGTTTATACTCTGAATATATAGTGCCTAGTACCCAGATGAGCCTCTTTCTAAATGCTTTGAGAAATTCCACCCCACCATCTTGAAATAATACCTCCAGTTCGGTTTGGGAGAGAGAACAGTAATTCCACATCAGTCATTAATTTGGCCCCAGTATGTTTCCCATCTATTATAGCTTGATGTCGACAATTCATCTTTCCTTTAACTGCTCTAGGCAGCTTTTAAAGGTAATTCACTTCCTGTTTCCATTTGGAATTATGACAGATATTTTAAGTGCTTAAGAGTAAAACCGCGTGAAATGAATACTCAATTGTATGTAATTAGACCTGTCCCAAAACAAATTACCAAGTCAGAAACAAAATGGTTTTGTTATAAAGAAGTCGGAAACCCCCCTGAACATTATCTTCTTCCCCTTTGTAGAAAGAAGTAAATTTAGTTACGTGGTCATGTTCACATTGTATCCCTAAGGATCATTATGCGTTTGTTTTTTCATACTCAGTCCGTATCATACTTAAAAAAATTACTGTGAAAAAGTCACGAACTTAGGTGTGTATATGACGTGTTTATGATTACAACCCCTTGGGAAGAATTTGATACATATGAAAAATTCAGATGCTTGGCAATTGGTTCATATTTATGATGGCTGCAGTGTCCCAGGGTCATGTGCAGTGGTGGGATTCAGCCGGTTCTCACCACTTCGGCAGAACCTGTAGTTAATTTTTTGTTGCCCAGGCCCAGAATGGATTTCCAGAAGTGGCATCCATGCAGAGAACTGGTTGTTCACATATTTGAATCCTACCACCGGTCATATGATCACCTTTTGCAAGCTTTTGGCAAGCAAAATCAATGGGGAAGCCAGGTTCAATTAACAACCATGTTACTAACTTAACAGCTGCAGTGATTCACTTAACACCTGTTACAAGAAAGGTCGTAAAATGGGGCAAAACTCACTTAACAAATGTCTCACTTAACAACTGAAATGTTGCGCTCAAATTGTGGTCGTAAGTTATACACACCTGCATACATAGATATACACATACAAATACATACATACTCCGTGTGTGTGTGTGTATGTATACATACATATATATACATCCTTATGTTAATGTATGATGTTGAAACTTGCTGTTTGCTGTTACCTTTTTAGAACAAAAATCAATGTTTATTTTATTGTTGCTTTTCCCTGCACCTTATAATCATAGCCTTGAGGAATGGCACCACCTATTGGCCTTCTTCAACCTGACATCGTCTTGTAAGAAATTCTGAGAACCGCAAACCAAATAAATTTGGACAGCACTAAACCAGGGAAGTCTCTACTTACTATTACACACTACACACACAAACACAGACCCATGACAGTCTACCACTTGAAAATATTATGTATTGCACAATTTCCATGTCTGCCTAATTTCCCTAATTTCCCTTTTCTTGTTGAAGAATTTGCTTGCATTATGACTGATCTGATCTATTTTTACACACCGTGTCGGGAGAAAATATTCCGTTAAACGTTAAACAACTCTATTTACGTCACTATGTAATCGACCAAAATAACGACTAGTATTACGACTAACATTACATTAATAAAAAACATTTGTAATTTCGTGTAAGGACTGTCAATCTTGTTAATTAGTTACCTTGTTGGACGGAGGTCTTCGACACTTACGAGGTTGTGACCTAGTTTTTAAGAAGAGACTGGACAGCCATTTGTCTGAAATGGTATAGGGCTTACTGCCTGAGCAGGAGATTGGACTAGATGACCTCCAAGGTTCCTTCCAATTTTATTATGATTATGATTCCAAATCATCCACTTCTCAAGAGACATTTAAGGTCAACATATAAATGTAAAGTGGAATGTAATATCTAGCCTTCTTTTCAATTGTAATATTGCACTGTAACTAAATTAATAACTCTGGATTTGTAGCATTGTCTGCAAATGAAGGATTCTAGCAACAGAAAGTATCCTCCAAACTTGCTCATGGTTTGTTCCAAAGAGATGGGAAATGTTCATGAAGTAGGAAATGAGCTGGTACACTGTACAACAAACTTAAGCGGCACTGAAGGAGCATACAGTCAAGTAATGCATCACAGACCAGTGCTTGGCAGAGAAGCCACGGAGGCCTTGAAAAATAAATTTATGTATTTATTTATCAAATTCTGAGACTGCCTCTCTTCCTCACAGAGTGCCTATACTTCAGGCCATGATCTTCCCTGAGACATTCTATGGAAGTGAAAGTTGGACTTTGAAGAAGCAGGACAGGAAGAGCATTGATAGTTTTGAATTTTGGTGTTGGAGAAGAACCCTGCCAATACCTTGGACAGTCCAGAAAACAAGCCAATGGATCATCAAACCAATCAACCTAGAACTTTAATTCAAGTCGCAAATGGCCACAATAAAATTATTCTACTTTGGGCACCTAGCTCCCTAGTAGAAAGTTTTAATGCTGGGAAAGGTTGAGGAAAAAAGAAGAGGATGATCAGCAGGAAAGTGGATAGATTCAGTTATGGTGGCCAGGGGTACACCGTTAGAAGACCTGAAAGATCAGATTAGGGAAAAATTGTCATGGAAGAAATCTACCTGTTTGCTAAGAATCAACGCCAACTTGATGGCGCATGATGGATCAAAGAGAACATGAAGTGGAAAAGAGATGCTGGTGTGTAAATGGAACTCAGCTCATTCAACAGGAATCTCACAACTGATGTATAATAATAATTATAGTAATAAAAACAAGTACCAAAATATTAAGAGTAAAGCAAAGAAAACCTGACTGGTCTCAGAGTATCACAAGGAATACATTAGCTTGCATGATTCTGATATTTATAGGTAATTGCATCATTGATTTAGATAAAAAATATTGTGAAAAGGATGGTATTATTACCTTTCCAGTGAACCTCTAGATGGTAATATTATTTTCATAATGCACAAATCCCAGACTGACACAACAAAACAGCCACCTACTGGTCACATGGTGCATATATGTGATATTAGAACATTTTTGCCCTCAAAGAGATTATTTTACCTTGCTAAAATTTTGTCACTTTCCCCTTTTTGTAAATATCTTCTGTAGTTCTGCATATTCCACTTTTGTTTAACCACTTTAGATACTCTGGTGCCTTTAACATAATTATTAACTGAATGCTCTAACTAGGACCATTTGTATACACATTTTAAAAAGCCAGTTCTAAAAAGGTATTTGTGGGATCCACTATCTAGAGATCTATCCATTGTAAGCACACAGTATTTTAGATATTTTTATTGCAAGAGAGAGTTTGGTGGGCCCACTTCTTGCATGTATTCTAAATGATGCATCCTTTTAGCATTTATTCTATGTCTACTAAATTTTCTTAGTCTACTTTGATGTACATTTTCATTAAAGAATACGCAAAAAAATACTTCTCATTTGCACTCCAAATGGCACACTCGAAGAACTTAGATCTTTTCAAAAAGTATCTGTTTTGTTAATACCTCTCCTGTTATATAACTTATAATTTTGTACCTAATAATGTTTACTTCCCATTTACCTAGCCTGTGCTTCCTGGAACGTCCTTTGTCTTTTTTGAAATATTGTATTACATTGGCTACTTTCCAATCCTTTAATGTGACCGGTTCTACAGATAAGGTGCATATTTTAATTCAAAGATCAACATGTTCACATTAGAGTTCCTTAAGATCTCTCAGATGTTTTATTGGGCTACCTACTTATTGCCAGTGTCAGCAATCATATCTCCTTTACATAAAAGGTAACTAATGATTAATTAATCTTGATTGGGCGGTTTTTAACAAACTCTATACAAGTTCAGGTAGAATGAGCTAGTATTATACACATTATTGCAAGGCTCATATGCCTTCTAAGCTACCCTTCCCGTACAGTTTCTTAAGTGATTGACTCATGATCCCAATATGAGAGGAATATTTACATAATTATGAAGTGTTTTTCAATCATGTTATTATTAAACAGCAGGAAATGGCAGCAGGAACTCAATCAAGAAAAGGAGTGGGACTATTTGTTTGTGAAATTAACTTCCCATAACACTGTTGTATTTCCCAGGTTGTGTGTAATCGCCTTAAGGTCTATGAGGGCCACTCTGAGTGCTTCCACACACCCCATCTTCAGCCATAAAAAACAACGAACAATATTCCTCAAAATAAACAGTGGTCTTTCTCTTGAAGTTCGGAAACATGCTTCATTGATAAGGTTTACAAGTGGCCATATCTGCTTTTTCCTTCGAAAAACAAGTCCATATATTGAATGATCATGGTTTGTTTAAACATACTTCATTGAATAGTCATAATTGGCTAGGTTTGCCCAATATGCACTATAAACCATGAATTAAGAAGGGCAATAGGTAAGTTCCCATAGTAGACTAAGCCAAATTCAGACAAATCACATTGTGACTTAATGTATGTTACGAACCCAATCCAGAGAGCTTGAACAGGGATGCCTAAGGGGGTCCAAAAAGTCAAGGTGGCAGGCACAACTAAACAATGAAAGCCGCATCTCCTTTTCAATATGTGTGCAATGACATACATACAAAAGAAGATGGCTGACACCTCCACTTTTTTTTTTTTTGCCCTTACCTCCCCGATACTGAGGGTTACTTTATTGTTTTACTTTATGGTATTCTGCTGATACCATCAAGTCAAGCTTTTAATGTATTAGATTGGATGCTTTTCTATCTGTATTTCTACAGAAAATAATGTATTTAACAATTACAATTTTCCAAACAAAATACAAAAACAAAGGTTTATCTATGTGTGAGAGACACTTTGGCCTACTACTTAGAGCAGCGGACTAGAAATCAGAATACTGTGAGTTCTAGTTCCACCTTATACATGAAAGTCGGCTGGGTGATTTGGGGCCAGTCATTTTTTCTAATCCCACAACATCCGGGTCCGGCCACAAGTCATTTGATCATTTCCTCTTACAACGGGCCGGTTGCATCATGCGGAAGCCACACCCACCCCAGCTCCACCAATGGGAAAAAAGTTGTGATATGTCACGACACGTCACGTGACATGGTGAGTTTGACACCCGTGTTTTACAACCAATGAATCAACACTTGATTGATTCTGAAAAAAATGCAGACTCTGCACTTGTGGGAAAGCATTAGGAAGGGGAAAATGTGTTTATGTTTGTGTCTTATTTTCCTGAATCCTTATTTCCTTACTTTTCCTGAACATGCATGAACCTGAACATATATAGAATTGTGCTGACTGATATAATGAGAAGTAAAAAATTTGCTCTAAATGTTAGAAATGAACAGAGCTCCCAGTCCTAAGAATACACTTAACTATTCAAGATAGCTGAGATTTCGCATCATGATAAATCATGTTTTATTAAGCCATGATTTGATATGTCCAGCCATAAACTGAACAAAATTGAACAAACTACATTGTGACTTAGTACACTGTTGAACCATGCTACCATTCTTGGTCATGAATCTTTCCCATCAAGTGAACACCTTTTAAAGGTCTACTTAGCTCTGCAAAGATCTAGTTCTACGTTCTGCCCGCTTCTGCCCGAGGACACTCCCGAAGATAAATCCAAATCTTCCGGTTCCCTCAGAAGTTCTTCAGTCACTATGAACGTCACCCTTTCCATTCATTTATAACAATGTGTAGGAATGTGGCTGCCTCCCAAAATTGTAGAAGGGGTGGTTTCATTGTTCAACAAGCACTGGATGCTCATAGGCAAGTGTTAATCATGATCTTTCAAATTTCACAAGCTTGGAGTCTTACAGTTTTGTATGGGAGAATGATTGCTCAGAGAGACACAGGAAAGTGGAGCAATGACCTCAGTGTAAGGATTGACGGTGTGGTTAAGAGTCAGATAAACGTCAAGAAAGAGAGAACACACAGCTTAACTGGATGTTGCTGCTAGCTGGGTAGGACCATATTTGCAGCTCTGCCAGCAGCAAAGGTGTCTGTTTCTTTAAATACCTTGGTGGGATTATTTCTGCAGCTATGTCCACAGTTAACCGCACTTCTTCCAATAGCTACCAGAACCCAGGATTTGAGGTAAGTCTAAAATGTTTTGTGTTGTTGTTCTGGAAAAAGTTCAGATAATTTAACACAGTTTCAAGGAAGGACTGTCACCTGCTTCGCCCAGGCAACAATTCTTTAATAACAAATAAACTTGCTAAGAAAGAATCTGTCAGTGCAAGTGCTCTTTTCTCAAAGACTGAATACAATTACACCATTGTGAAGAGATATGCGAGTTACTGGGCTTTTTTTTCCCCTTCTGGATTATTATATCAACAAATTAGTCCTACCCCTGTTTGACTCGGGAACTGAATTAGTTGCAAGTACAACTTTTAGATACATTCTGAACTTATTTAACCTATTTGGGGGATGGGGGGGGGGAGAATCCCAGGCTAGATCACGTTGTACAGATCGTAATGACTGTGGTAGCAGTGTTGGTTGTACAGTGTGATTGTTTTACAACACATATGTAGGTATAATTTGCATTTTTAAGCATTTTGTGCCATTGTACCAGTGTTATCAACACTAATTAGTATTTACTAATAGTATTTAAAGTAGTACCCACAGGGATAGAAAATATTTACATCTAAAATGCTTCATTAGCGTAACTTCCTCAACCTGGCACTTTCCAGGTTGGTTAAGATTACAATGCCCCAGATTCCCCAAATTCCCCAAATTCCTTGGATCTCCCATATCCTTTTGGCACCAAGTTAATTTCTTTCATTTTCAGAGATGCATAGATTAATCATTAAATTTAAAACAAAGGCTATCAGTCAACACTAATATAAATGCGTTCCAGTTTATTTATTCTAAAAAATAAGTAAAAGAATTCTCAATTTATATCAATCGTCCAATGGCACTTAGCTGTTTTCTAGTGGTCAAAATATCACATAATAGCCCCTGAAAGTTATTATCAAGCTTAACATGGACAATTGTGGGAAGCAGGTACAGGATTGGCAATCACTTCTCTTTCTCACCTTCTTCCTCCTTTGTGTTTGTTATGAATTATTTCTTAACATCTGTATTCCCACCATTACTCAGGTTGAGTTAGAAGTGCTATTATTAAAATAACCACACGCAAAACCACATGCAAGAGGAAGGTTATCAGAGGACTGATGACCTCCACCCTCCAAAGTTTACACTAACATATAAAAATTATTTTGAAAAATTATTTGGCAACAATCCAAAGCATCCTGATACTGGTAGTTCTTGACTTACAACCACAGCTGAGACCAGAATTCCCATCCTAAGTCAGTGCAGTTGTAAAATGAGTCATCACGTGACCAGATCTGATTGTGTGACCAGTTTTACTGTGATAATTAAATGAATCACCATGGTCAGGGGTAGGCAACCTTGACTCTTTTATGACTCATGGACTTCAACTCCCAGAATTCCTGAGCCAGCCAGCTCAGGAATTCTGGGAGTTGAAGTCCACAAATCATAAAAGAGCCAAGGTTGCCTACCCCTGATTCCATGGTCATTAAGCAAATCATGTGATTGTCAGCTGAATCTAGATGTTAGTATGAAGCACCAACATGATGGCACATAATCCATAATTAATCAAAAAGTATGTTTGATGACCTCAGGTAATGCCAGACAGCTTACAGGTTCAATCAGTAGCTTACAGTATCTGATTTAGAAAATTGAATTATCCATGACTCAGTGGAGTGAAGTCCAGGTAAACATGTTGTCAGGGTATTGCCAGATAATCCATAGAGCTCTCTGCAGTTACACCTAATCGTGTTTCCATATTGTACTTCACCTTAATCCAGTTTGATTCTTTTGGCATGTTGATATGACTTAGCTTTATGTGTAATCTAGGCCACTATAACTTTCTCAATAGACCATAGCTAAAAGAAATCTTGGCTCACAATAATATGTGAGCCCAACCAACAAAAAGGATTGCAGTCACTGGGCAGATAGGAAGAAGGGTTAAAAGTCGGATAATGAAAATTAAGAATTTGGATCCTGGAAGTCATCCCCTAGTAATCCCAATTACTTTCCATAATTGTGGGTGTTTTCTGGAGTGCATTTCATTATTTATTTAACAGTATTTGTAACGTGTGCCAGCCTACAGTACCCCGAAAGCAAACTTAAAAAGCTTTCCTTGGGAGGAAAATCTTGTTGAAATAGCAAGTAGTTGTGTATGAAATACAAGCAGGGCAGAGGTCACACTCAGGGGGAGTGTGTTTCAAAGGGAGGGAGCTATCACAGAAAAGGTTTTGTTGTTGTTATTGTTGTTGTTGTTTATATGTTTTTGATGGGTTGGAATTTCCAACAAGTCTTCTTTAGATTACTAAGTAGGATAGGCAGATTTAATTATAGCGAGATGCTGCTTGATGCATTCCTTTTCTGTGCTGTAAATGGATTTAAAGATGATTTCAGCTTTAGATATCCCTATACAGAATACCCCGCAACCTGACAGAGGTAATGAGAAGTATGAGTCATGATGAAGAGCCCTGGTGGCGCAATAGTTAGAATGTAGTATTGCAGGCTAACGCTGCACATAGCTTGGAGTTCAATCCTGACAGGGCTCAAGGTTGACTCAGCCTTCCATCCTTCCAAGGTCAGTAAAATGAGGACCCAGATTGTTGGGGGCAATATGCTGACTCTATAAACCACTTAGAGAATGCTGTAAAAGCACAATGGAGTAGTACATAAGTCTAAGTGCTATTGCTATTGCTATGAGTGGCTGACATCAAGGCATCCTCGTCCAGATATAGTGATCTTCCTTTTAAAGCAGTGTCTGTGGGATGACTGTCATTTTAACTTCACAACCCTGTTGAAATATGCCTAAAGTTAAACTATGAGCTCCACAGTGAAACGAGGACTTCAACCTGCTCCCATTCTATTTCTCTAACCATTACACCACAGTGCAATTCCTATGGCACACCTGGATGGCGCCCAGGTGGGATACATCAGTCTCTGCCTAATTGACCTGTTTTCAAATGTGGAATCTACAACTGGAAGATGAAGAAAGTATTCACACATGCATTTATCACTTATTTGATTTAATAACCATCAACACACTGTAGCAAATTAGATATGGGTCTTCAGACCTCAAGTCATAACTTTTAACTAAGAGAGAACACTAAAAAATGTATTTACTAACGCCAGGCACAAGATTGGAATAAAACTCTTATGATTTTCTAAGAAGCAGTTTGGTGGCAAACCAAACTTGGATGGGATAATGGGAACAAATCAGCTAAGAATCAAAAATATCTCCTCCCATTCTGCTCAGTAAGGTCAGATGAGGAAAAGAAAGTAGAAAAGGTCGTGAATGTGCAACAGAACTTTCTTTATAAGGCAAGAGGAAAACACTCTTTGCAATCTCTTTTGCAAGATGTCCAATTTCATCTCTTTCCTCTGCAAATTTTGTAAGTTTTTCACTTGTAGGAAGTTTTTTTTTTTAAAAAAAAAAAAGAAAGAAAGAAAAGGAAATTCATTTACAAGAAAACTAAGAACTTGCATCTTTGTTGCAAAACCAGCTACTGAAAGGAGTAAAAAGAGTTTTTTTTCTTACTTATCTTTAGCAAAGTACAGTACTGCAGAGGAGAAAATATCACAGGAAGAAAGTAAGGGGTATAATTTATGCTCCTTGCAAAAATAACAGTTCCTGCAGTTTATAGTTGCCTGGCTGAAGTTTGGAGGGTGCAGTTGCATCTTAAAGTTTGTGGCATATTAAACTGGTGATTAAAAGTTCAGAGCTTGCAGTTTGAGCTCCTATATGACAGAATCAGGACAGGCAGACGAAAGGTGTTTAAACAAACAAACAAAATGAAAACTTTAATGGAATTTAGGAACTGATTTTTTGTGCTTTGACTCTTTCCTCTATTCCCTCAGGGAGCAGAATGTGTATTTATGTCTCTCTGTGTGTAGATCTCTGTTTGCGTATATCCTCCATTTTATCTTCACAACTCTATGAAATGAGTTGAGTAAGTGTCGGAGGACACTCAAAAAGCTTCATGCCTTTGCAGGCATTTGAATCTGGATTTCCCTCAATTCACAAATTTATTATATAGGTAATGTATGTATATCAAGAAGTTAAATATTTGACCGAGACTGAGAGGGAGTGCTTGGCCCAAGGTCACCTAGCTGGGTTCCTAAGACAGGACTGGAACTCATGTTTTCTCAGTTTCAGGCCTGTTGCTTTAACCACTACACCAAACTGGTTCTCATTATTATATTACTAAGATTTAAATTTACCCCTTTGTTGTTTGAGAAGTAAGTTCAATAAAGAACTATCATTATCAGATGGAAGGCAAATTTACAGTCCACAGGTTTGCTTGCATTTTAATATTGTTACGTAAAGATACTTGATTCTGTTTAATACAGATACAAAAATATGTAGCTTTTATTAGCTTTGAAATGTGCCTCTTTGGACTTAGCTAAATAATTTATTAAGCTTAAAAGCCATCTTTTTTTTTTAATTTTAAAATGTCAATATGACCATTCGTAGTCAGTAGAGGTCAGCTAAAAAGCAGCATGTGGCCTCCAGTTTTAGCAGAGGCTCCCGCACCTCTTAAAGTGGAAGAAGCACTCTACATTCCTCATAGCACCCCAAGATCCCATTACAAAAATTCAGTGGCAAAATGGCCAAATGTCAACCCCTGACATCATCATTTGGACCCAGTGTTGGATTCTTGAGGGAAGGAATAAAGGGTGGGAATGGAGCTGGAAGATTCTGGAAGGCAAGGTATTTCCAACTTCCACCTCTAAAATTTCAAAGGCTCTACCCCAGAGGCCCGAATCATATTTCTGCCAGGAACAGTGTGTTTGTGGGATTTAAGATTGGTGATGGAAAGAGTTTGTTCCCAGATGCCTCCCACTGTTTCCTATCCCTAATTCAGTATATTGAAATAAGCTAAAGTAAAAGGTGAAAAAAAGGTAAGGACAGGTGACACCAGCACTGCTTTTTTTTCCCCTCTGATCCACTTCACCAAATGGCCTCCTTTGGCCCTCTTGATCCTTGAAAAATTGAAGCTTGGCTCCTCAGACTCTAATGGGTTTCAGATTTTGATTTGTCTGAGCCTTGAACTGTACTCTGATCCACTGTAATGAAGTGACCGATCTAATCTTTACAGTGAATCGGTATATTTAAGTTAGAAAATTCATTAATGGATTTCTGCGCATGAACCATGATTGGGAAACTCAAAGGTGCTTTTTTTCCTCCCCAAAAGGCAATTGAATTGAATTTTTTCCTTGAGGAAGAAGAAGACATTTCACTTCTCATCCAAGAAAATTCATGTATTATGACTGGATGGAAGGACAGGTTCTAACAGGATTTTGGGGGGGGGGAGATTATATTTCTTTGCAGTCATGTAGGCATTAGCACTCTGTCTGAGAGCTGTTGAGGCCACTTGGGGGTTTATCTGTGCTCTCAAAGTCACCTGAATGACTCTGAGGGCCCAGATAAACACCCAAGTGGTTTCAACAGCTCTCAGAGAGGGTGCTAATGACCAGATGACAGCAAAAAAATGTAATTCTTCCATTGTTACCACCATCCCCCATCCTGTCAGAACCTATCCTTCCATCCCCCCACCATCCAGTCACAACTGATGAAGCTTCCTCCTCCTCAAGGAAAAAACAGTCCAACTGACTTAAAAAAAAAAAGCATCTTTGAGACAGCTATGACCTGGATGCTTGAAAATCTCCATAGACATGTTTGGGAAAGTTGTCCTGAGGCTGGATCAATTGATGGGTTATTTTATTTACAAATGGCAATTTAGCCCAGGCAAGAGATTTAGCCTTTATTGACTCATTACAGTTATGAAGATTCTATATCTATCCAGGATGAACATTAAAGGTATTGTACTAAAATCCATGTTCTTGCTTCCTTGGTCTTGCCTGGCAAAGGACAATTCAGCAGAAACCAGCCAAGCCTGGGTGTTGCTAATTACTAACATGAGTTTGCTCAAAATATAAGGCTACAAATTCTACCTATTTACTTTTCATTCAGTTTCTCTCTACCCCACCCTCCTAGTCACAATCTGGCTTTGCTTCTCTCTGAGAAATTAGAGGCTGTGCCAAAGTTGTACACATGGAAACAGAAACTAAAAAATGATGGACATCTTTTTGTGGCCAGGAACTGCACTTAATATTATTTTGTGGGCAGTGATACAGTACAGATCAAACCATACTTTTCTTTCTTTGCTGTTTAAGTGTTAAGCTAATGTTAAGATTTATCTGATCTCTGTGAGATGGGCTAAAATGAAATTTGCAAAATTGTATTTAATCAAAAACACAATTTGTAAACCATTCAGCAGATAATGAGTTAACTACATGATATGAATTATCCCAATCATTTAAAACCAACAGTCCTCCTTTGTTCAAAGTTGGTTAAGCAGTTTTTATTTGCAATTTTATGGTAAGCCAATCTAAGTGCTTCTCTGATTTCTCAAGATACTAAAAGCTTCCATTATTCGCCGGCAGGCAACTCCATTTCCAATGATAGCACAATAATAGTAATTGCCAACTTAGAATTTGTAACTTGAATGTGTCCCCCAGGATAATAGTCCATAACTATTATGCTCTTCCCTACAGTTTCCCAATATTCATATACACATTGTTTTTTTGGTGGGGTATTCCAGTCTAATCAGAGGAATTAAAACATGGGGAATACATTTAGCTACAGCTTTTGTATGAATCATGCCTCAAACTAGCAACAATCCATGCAGCTGACTTTCAGTAATCCTTGTGTTGGAAAAATATGGAAATATGTTGGTGCAGAGGAGAGGGGATCCAGGAATCACAAAAAGTGGGAGGATTGGGAGATCTAGAATGCAATTTATCCACTCCTATCCACCTTGTTCCAATTTTTGGTTATCACAGAGGTGGGAATGTGATCCCCCTCGCAATATCCCATTCTGTACACACATACCGTTAATGGCTTTTGCCTGCCTTTAATTCTCCTTCTTTCTTATGAAGACACCTGTAGGGAATAAGGAAGATGGCCTGAGCAGAGATATGCAGGAACCACTACTTAAGCAAAGGGGGATGAAAATCTTTAAAGTCCAGAACAAAGAGATAACATTCAGAAACGGCTCAGGCAGATGCCTGCCTAATTCACTGAATGATAAGGAAGATGAGCGCAATCAGATTTGCAAGATTCTGGTATTATGGTCAATCTCAGGAAAAGTCATTGTAGCCTTCATGTGGAGTTGATTTGCTGGGTTGATCTACCGAGTGGGGCTGACAGCACAGCAAGATGAATGTCACTCCTATTGTCGCATATGCTAACTTGAAGTCTGTTCATCTCAAGTCAAATGTTGTGCCTTGCAGGAAGACACCGATGATTCAAAAATAAATGGTATTGCATTAAGAAACAGGAACTTAGAAAGCAGTAACTCTCTTCATCCTGATGAGGTAAGAGGAAATGACAACTTTTGCTTCTGTGGGCATTGTGCTGAACTAAACACATTACAGTTTTCTCTGGCTGTTAGTGTTAAACTACTGTTTAAATCAGTAGTTTGGGAACTGAGAAGGAGCCAGAATATGATTTTGGTATGGGGAAGAAAACTTATACGCTTTGGGTAACCAAGCCCTACCCTTTCAATTAAACATACCTAAAGATTATTAAGATAACTGAGATAATGTGGGATGGTGAATAGAGAGCAGACATCTTGAGAGACACTGAGAACTAGAAGGCAAGTTTTCCTTGTATCTGGCCCTTGAAGAGGAATCAAGGGAATAAAAACACATGATTAGTAACCCATTTTGCTTTCTCTTCTCCTAGCATGAGACAAACATCAATATTGACAGCAAGCCATATGGAAGCCAACCTGAATCAGAAGAAAACAAGAATCTTGGGTGCAAGGGGTAATAATTTCATTAGGAGTTCTCCACCTATCAATGTCCCTTTCGAGTGACGTTTTAGTGCATTCAGGCACACTGGGTTCAGTTTTCGGCTTCCGAGTTATTTTTGATATCTAAATAACAAAGGCCTGTTCTTCAATCACTCTGTCATACTTTGCTTCTTTTGTAATAAAAGATTCCATAGAGGGTTGCGCTAACTTATTGGCATATGATTATTATTTATTTAAATTATATCCCATCTTTCTTCTAAGGCAGAGGACCCCAATCTTTGTGGCTTGGCAGCCCAGCTGGGATGGAAGAGGGGAACTGGGCCATGAGAGTGGAGAGCTGGTGCATGTGCATGCACAAACGCAGCCTTTCAGTGGGTGGCAGGCCGGCACGCATGCACATAAGGGCCCGTTGGTACGCCGTTCACGCCAGTTGAACTGCATGCACACCAGCCAGCCACTTGTGCAGCCCAATTCAAAACAGGCCACGGCCCGGGAGTTGGGAACCTCTGTTCTAAGAGCTGAAGATGGCTCACACAAGATTTTTCCATAACAATAATATTTTTGGGTAGTTTGGATTAAGAGATACCTTTTGGAACATCTGAACCCCCCAGGGTCTCTGCTCCTACCCTCCTGATCTTTGGTAAGGCCCTGAAAACCTGACTCTGCCAGTTGGCTTAAGCCCCAATAGGGTAGTGCCACTCTGGAGGTGCTTGATGGACTAAAAGCAGATCCCACTTCATTCCCTGCACACCTTGTTCCCACCTTCCCCACCTTTTTGCAATAATTTATAATGTTATTGCTATATTCATTTGTATTGTTTATTGATTTTAATTTTGTAAGCTGCCCAGATTCACCTTGTGGCAAGATTAATTAATTAGGCTGGCCCCAAACTCACTTACTCAGATAGCCAAAGATGGTCTGGAACCTGATTTCCAACTACTACACAAAGTCTGATCAGACCCCGATGGATCTTAGGCTTGCTTCATACATGTCACTAAAATCATCATGTCAAAGAGTAGAGTAGAGTAGAGTAGAGTAGAGTAGAGTAGAGTAGAGTAGAGTAGAGTAGAGTAGAGTAGAGTAGAGTAGGAAGAGACCTTGGAGGTCTTCTAGTCCAGCCCCCTACTCAAGCAGGAGAACCTATACCATCTCAGACAAGTGACTGTCTAGCCTCTTCTTAAAAATCTCCAGTGATGAAGCGCCCACAATTTCTGGAGGCAAGCTATTCCACTGGTTAATTGTCCTCACTGGCAGGAGTTTCTCCTTAATTCCAGATTGCTTCTCTCTTTGTTCAATTTCCAACCATTGTTTCTTGTCCTGCCCTCTGGTGCTTTGGAGAATAACGTGACCCCCCTCTTCTTTGTGGCAGCCCCTTAAATACTTTGATTGCTTTTGGCTTCGCATGGTATCTAAAACCAAATTACTATAGTTTGCTCATCTAAACATGTTTGTAAAAACTTTTACTCACATGAGGAAGACAATGTAAAGAAAATCTAAAATTCCTGTATAACCAATATGTTCTGTTCATTGTTAATTTTAATATATTTGGTAATGCATACTTATCTACTTACAGTACAAAATAGTGTGTGTTTAAGTTATCCTGTTTACAGTACTTATTATCTTACATTTTATCCTTCTAGGAAACTTGCAAGGAAATATGATATGGTCCTTCAATTTTGCAGGAAACATAAAACTATAATCCGATACATTATTTATGGAATACTAATTACGGGTAAGTAATATACATTCTGGAAAATAGCATTTTTTTGTAGAATTTGGGGTATATATATTTTTTAAGTGT
Source organism: Protobothrops mucrosquamatus (assembly GCF_001527695.2). Lineage (NCBI taxonomy): Eukaryota > Metazoa > Chordata > Lepidosauria > Squamata > Viperidae > Protobothrops > Protobothrops mucrosquamatus. Next base: position 12,696 of record NW_015388110.1, on the reverse strand, counting down.
GAGACTAATTGCATAAAATAAAATCCATCTCTTGGTTATATGCCCGTCTGATTACTGCAATCTTCTCCAGCCAGAAGGCTATCTTTGAAAAAAGTCTGTAAGCTCTAATTTATGTAAAACATGTCAGCTAAGGTGTAGACCAGTGCAAGAGCTATTGGAATTACACAGTGGCTATTTTGAAAGTTCTGTACTGTTTGACAAATTGCTTTTTGGGACAATTTAATATGTTGGTGTTAAAATTCTTCAATGAATTAAAGCCTGACTACCTGAAGATACATATAGCCAAGTGGCCTTGTTAATATGGTATCCTCCAGTCTTATGTTAACAGGAAAGTATGGCTGCATAAATTGGGCTGTCCTGACCATTGAGCTTTATTTTGTTTCAGTAATGAAGCTCATAAGCTGTACTCTATAGTTTTAATGCAGGATATATTAAGAAAATGGATGGATGGATGGATGGATGGATGGATTCCTCTGATTTGGTTTCTCTTCCCACTGACCATCACTTGCCAGCAGGAAAAATAACAATTGTTCTCTTAAACATATGGTGGGACAGGGTTAGACAAATTACAAAGAGTTATTGTGGAAGAGCTTGTCTCCTGGAGACAAGAATACTCTTATTGTTAAGAGGTTTTCAAGCAAAGTTTGAACAGCAGTTCTTGCTGGATATTATGGAGATTCTTGCGTTGGACAAAGGATTGAATTAGAAGACTTCCAAGGTCAAGAAATACCTCCTTATTTCAAGTTTGAATCTTTCTCTGTAAAGCTTTCATGAACCATTACTTTAAAACTGGCAAAATTAAAGACAAATGAGACAATGGCAATGTCATCTCACCTTGTTTAATTACGGTTAGAGGGACAGGTGGATAAGACCTCAGGGACCATCTCTTCTTTTAATACTCTCTCCCACTATTACTATTGAGTGAAATCTTTGTACGTTTATTGTTTACTTCTTTGATGAGTTTTTGCTGTTGTTGTTTCAGATAATTAGATTGCATTGGAATAGGTGGTGATATCAAAATTGCTTTGACTTAGTTTGTGCTTAGCTTCCTGTAGCAACTATAATTTTCCTGAGGTAAAAGTAAGATTAAGCTGACACGATATCAGTTTCATTAACTGCTGTTATGCCTGCTTGGGTAAAACAGAGTATTTTGCATCTTGCCCCTCCCTCTTCCATCAGGGAGAATATTGGTAGTCCTTGACTTAAGACGACAACTGAGCCCAAAATTTCCATTGCTAAGCAAGGCAGTTGTGAAGTGAGTTTTGTCCCATTTTACAACCTTTTTGCCATAGTTTTAAGCAAATCATTGCACTTGTTAAGTGAATTGTGCAGTTGTTAAGTGAATCTGGCCTCCCTCATTGATTTTGCTTGTGAAGGTTATTAATGGTGATCACATGACCCCAAGACAGCACGACTCTCATAAATACATCCTAGTTGCCAAGTGCCTGAATTTTGATCACATGACTGTGGTGATGCTGCACCAGTTGAAAGTGTGAAAACTGGTCAGTAGTCACTTTCTTCAGTGGTATTGTAACTTCAAACAGTCACTGAAAGATGGTCTTCCTTGTAGATGTTTTTCCTCCAATTTGTCAGTCCAAAGCAGAAAGAATGTTGATAATTTGGTCATGAGTGAAACAATCATTCTCATTCTGTTCTTCCAAACAAAACGTTTCCCCTTTTGCCCAATTAAAACATAGAGTTTTAGGGAAAGGATGAAAAAATGAACAGTTCTCTCACCCTGATGGATGCGAAGTGTGGTTAGATCAGGGGTCTTCAAACTTGGCCCTTTTATGACTTGTGGACTTCAACTCCCAGAATTCCTCAGCCAGGCATGCTGGCTGAGGAATTCTGGGAGTTGAAGTCCACAAGTCATAAAAGGGCCAAGTAATTTCTGGGGACCCAATCTTCCATATTTTTACAATCCAAAATACATTTGTGGACAAAATACTTTTGTAGATTCCTAAAGGTTTCTCTATATGAGTCATGTTGTATCATAAGTAAGTAAAGTTTCGTATTAGTAAAGAAAAATTAATGACTACTAGACTTTTAACGACCATTGACAACGTTAAAACAAAGTCCTTTTTTCAACAACCAGGAGATGGAGACATTTTGTATGCAGTCTGGACAGCTGACATGATCTTTCTTTTTTTCCATTACAGCTTATCTGGCAATGGTGATTGCAGCCTGCATCTTGAATTTTCACAGAGCCTTAGCACTCTTCGTCCTCACTCTCCTAGCCATTGTTTTCATCTGTTGGGACTTTTTCATAGCCAGATATGAGGGTAAAATTGCAGAGCTACTGTCTCCTTTGGGAAAATTTCTGAAAGCTCAGTGGTTTTGGTTGAAATGGTAATTAACCAAGTTTCTTTTTTAAAAAAAAGTGAAAATGAGATTATGCAGTTGTTTGTGATTTTCAGTACTATATAAATGTTATAAACTATGTTACGTTTCCTCTTAGTTACTAAAAAAAACCAGGACTTTGCGATATTAACTCAGGATAAAACTTCAGTTTTCTTTGTCCTAAAGAAGTACATTTCAGTATCTAGGCAGGGGATGTACTATTAAAATACACATTGCCAATTATTAAAGTAGCTCCCACAGCTATGTTTTTAATAAGAGTTTAGTAATGATTAGCAGATGAAAATGTTTAGCCTAAGGTTAGTTAATGCATTATCAAACTCATCATGTAGGAATAATACCAAAGCAATCTGGTTTAATTATAGCTATTTAGTAGCCTTTGTTAGGAGGGGGAGACTGAGTAGACTTAAACATTTATTGGAGCTAAATTATCAGGACAATGTATATTCATATATTATTGAAAGCTTGTCTTCAGACAAAAATTCCAGTGATCATTTCATCTGATCATACACTTCTTATTTGGGAGTAGGGGGGACACTCCCAAACATCTTTCAAACTAAAACAGCTTGAATTGTATCAGGTTTAGCTAGTTATAAGAGCCTAAAGTACAGACTGTACTCTTTTATTGGTATTTTAAGGGTGTTTGCTTCGTTTTTTGACCTTCTAGGAAAAAAATGCTACAAAAAAGGTTGTAATATTGAGCGCACAACTTACAATCACAAGTCCAGACCCAATTACAGTCATAAGTAAATCTGTACCCAGAAATTTTGGGATTCCATCACATGCAGCGATGAGCAGAGCTAAAATAAGTAGGGCCAAAAAAGAATGAAACTACTGTTCTTTTTTCTTTCTGGCTACCCTTTTTTCCCCCTGCCATTCATTTTACTATTTGGAAATTAAGTTTAGTCAAGCTCTTATAAATCAATCCCCTTAGTCTGCATTTTAATGACAACTAGATGCAGAAGTATACTCAGAAGTTTGGGTTCTGTCCATTATTGGAAGTCAAGTGTCTTTCTTTCTTTCTTTCTTTCTTTCTTTCTTTCTTTCTTTCTTTCTTTCTTTCTTTCTTTCTTCTCTCTCTCTCAAGCAAAACTAAAAACACAATAAAAGAGAAAGAAAACCTGTCATTATTTGTCAGATTTATACTGCCATATTGTTGTTAAGGATACACACAAAAAGAAACAATCCAAAAAGTTAAGGAAGTAGAGATTACTTAAATCTCTAATGTCTTTTTACCAGAAATCAGTTTTTATCATCAATTGCTGTCACTGACAACTTCTCCAATTGAAGTCAGTACTTCCAGTTTGACAACTAAAAGTTTGACACCACCCCCTCACCCATTTTACAGTCCAATGCCAACAGAAGCTGGTTATCAAGTATTCAATGGGAAGCAATATATGGCTAGTGTGTTTTTAGCAAAAAATAGTTGTGAGGATGTCTGTATTGGAATAGCCTATATTGGGGGCGGGGGGAGAGTTAGTCTAAAACAAGGTGATGATTTTTCCCATAAGTCATTCATTGCAGTGTTTGAACACCTTTTCTCTAGGGTAGTGTGGATCATCTTAATAGTTGCTGTTGTGTGTTGGTTAATTTTTGATACTGCCAAGCAAGGGACCAACCAGCTCATTTCCTTTGGTGGACTTATTATGTATATTCTCTTGATGCTGATCTTCTCCAAGTACCCAACTAAAGTGAGTATGTTTACAATCTTTCATTTATATTTATTTTTATCACATTTAATGTGTATTTGCAACACACTGAGTAGATGCCTGATAGCATAGCTTATTCACTGTCTTTTATTTGTATCTTTGTTTTACACAGTTCAGCCTTTGATTTCTATAATCATTTGTATCCTGCCTTTATTATTTTTATAAATAACTCAAGGTGATAAACATATCCGGCACATCTTCCTCCTCCTATTTTCCCCACAATGGTTGTGGTGAATTGTGCTGAGAGAGAATGACTGGCCCAGGTCACCTAATTGCCTTTCATGACTAAGGCAGGACTAGAACTCACAGTCTCCTGCTTTCTAGCCTGGTGTCTTAACCACCAGACCAAACTGGCTCTTACCAATTATATATCCTCCAGATATGTCAGAACAACTCTCAAAATTCCCAAATAGCATGACATTTGAGGAATTCTAGGAAGTATAATTCCAATATGTATAAAGGATACTAAATTGAGAATATTGGGTTGGATTAAGCTTAAATGTAGGAAAAAAACATTAAAAAGGGGGCAGAAAAATATTTATAAGATATAGTTGTGAATTCTTTCTGTCCTTTGCAACTCTTCTGCAATATCTCTGCCCAAGGTAATGTTCTAAAATGGCGTAGCTTTCCACTTGATACATGCTCCAAAGCTAGAAGCCAAGAGTATTCAAGTCTAATATATATATATATCATGTTTTTAAAGCTGTTCTTTTTACATGAGTCATTCTCAAGGTAGGTCTTGATAGGAAGGAATACACAAAACAGAAACTTTAGTTTTGATTCTAATTCTTATTCTACTATGACCAAGCCTAGACCAGTTTTTAAAATGTTATCGCTCTGGTCCAAAGCTTTGTTGCAAGTTGGATAGCATCCATGGAGGATTGCTGAATTTTTTTTAAGATTGGGCGGCTAAGTAGATGAGTCAGTGGCTCCAGCTGATTCCAGCAGAAAATTATATATTTGATCCTGGAATGTGCAGCCTAACTTTAGAGATAAGTTGGTTACATATCCTACTTCATGCTGGATAATTCTGTATTTGAAGCCATTCTTTATTTCATGAGAGAGAGACAATGATCTTGTTGCATTGCACAACAGTTCACTGTTTTTTTCAGGGACGGCCCAAGCTGGCTAAGTCTATCCAAAGGCTTGTATACTTCATTTCTTTTGTATCTTGTTAGAAACTGGCAGATAATAATAATAATAATAATAATAATAATAATAATAATAATAATAATAATAATAATAATAATAATAATAATAATAATAAAGTTGGAAGGGACCTTGGAGGTCATCGAGTCCAACCCCCTGCTCAGGCAGGAAACCCTATACCATTTCAGACAAATGGCTGTCCAGTCTCTTCTTAAAAACTTCCAGTGTTGGAGCATTCNTTAAAGACCCCTGGGTTAGAAGGTATAAAAATGTTAGGTTTTATGTAAACACCTGTTTTATGAAAACATCTAAGGATTTCCAAAGAGATATACTCAGTACAACATAGTATTCATTCATTTCAAAGCATAATCATTTCTTTTTAATTACTGATGATCTGAAAATTGCTGGTAACTGTTGCAATTTTGTTTCAGGAAAAAAAACAAAACCAGGAGATGGAGACATTTTGTATGCAGTCTGGACAGCTGACATGATCTTTCTTTTTTTCCATTACAGCTTATCTGGCAATGGTGATTGCAGCCTGCATCTTGAATTTTCACAGAGCCTTAGCACTCTTCGTCCTCACTCTCCTAGCCATTGTTTTCATCTGTTGGGACTTTTTCATAGCCAGATATGAGGGTAAAATTGCAGAGCTACTGTCTCCTTTGGGAAAATTTCTGAAAGCTCAGTGGTTTTGGTTGAAATGGTAATTAACCAAGTTTCTTTTTAAAAAAAAAGTGAAAATGAGATTATGCAGTTGTTTGTGATTTTCAGTACTATATAAATGTTATAAACTATGTTACGTTTCCTCTTAGTTACTAAAAAAAACCAGGACTTTGCGATATTAACTCAGGATAAAACTTCAGTTTTCTTTGTCCTAAAGAAGTACATTTCAGTATCTAGGCAGGGGATGTACTATTAAAATACACATTGCCAATTATTAAAGTAGCTCCCACAGCTATGTTTTTAATAAGAGTTTAGTAATGATTAGCAGATGAAAATGTTTAGCCTAAGGTTAGTTAATGCATTATTAAACTGATCATGTAGGAATAATACCAAAGCAATCTGGTTTAATTATAGCTATTTAGTAGCATTTGTAAGGAGGGGGAGACTGAGTAGACGTAAACATTTATTGGAGCTAAATTATCAGCTTATATGTATATTCATATATTATTGAAAGCTTGTCTTCAGACAAAAATTCCAGTGATCATTTCATCTGATCATACACTTCTTATTTGGGAGTAGGGGGGACACTCCCAAACATCTTTCAAACTAAAACAGCTTGAATTGTATCAAGTTTAGCTAGTTATAAGAGCTCAAAGTACAGACTGTACTCTTTTATTGGTATTTTAAGGGCATTTGCTTCGTTCTTTGACTTTCTAGGGAAAAAATGCTACAAAAAAGGTTGTAATATTGAGTGCACAACTTACAATCACAAGTCCAGACCCAATTACAGTCATAAGTAAATCTGTACCCAGAAATTTTGGGATTCCATCACATGCAGCGATGGGCAGAGCTAAAATAAGTAGGGCCAAAAAAGAATGAAACTACTGTTCTTTTTTCTTTCTGGCTACCCTTTTTTTCCCCTGCCATTCATTTTACTATTTGGAAATTAAGTTTGGTCAAGCTCTTATAAATCAGTCCCCTTAGTCTGCATTTTAATGACAACTAGATGCAGAAGTATACTCAGAAGTTTGGGTTCTCTCCATTATTGGAAGTCAAGTGTCTTTCTTTCTTTCTTTCTTTCTTTCTTTCTTTCTTTCTTTCTTTCTTTCTTTCTTTCTTTCTTTCTTCTCTCTCTCTCAAGCAAAACTAAAAACACAATAAAAGAGAAAGAAAACGTGTCATTATTTGTCAGATTTATACTGCCATATTGTTGTTAAGGATACACACAAAAAGAAACAATCCAAAAAGTTAAGGAAGTAGAGATTACTTAAATCTTTAATGTCTTTTTACCAGAAATCAGTTTTTATCATCAATTGCTGTCACTGACAACTTCTCCAATTGAAGTCAGTACTTCCAGTTTGACAACTAAAAGTTTGACACCACCCCCTCACCCATTTTACAGTCCAATGCCAACAGAAGCTGGTTATCAAGTATTCAATGGGAAGCAATATATGGCTAGTCTGTTTTTAGCAAAAATAGTTGTGAGGATGTCTGTATTGGAATAGCCTATATTGGGGGCGGGGGGAGAGATAGTCTAAAACAAGGTGATGATTTTTCCCATAAGTCATTCATTGCAGTGTTTTGAACACCTTTTCTCTAGGGTAGTGTGGATCATCTTAATAGTTGCTGTTGTGTGTTGGTTAATTTTTGATACTGCCAAGCAAGGGACCAACCAGCTCATTTCCTTTGGTGGACTTATTATGTATATTCTCTTGATGCTGATCTTCTCCAAGTACCCAACTAAAGTGAGTATGTTTACAATCTTTCATTTATATTTATTTTTATCACATTTAACGTGTATTTGCAACACACTGAGTAGATGCCTGATAGCATAGCTTATTCACTGTCTTTTATTTGTATCTTTGTTTTACACAGTTCAGCCTTTGATTTCTATAATCATTTGTATCCTGCCTTTATTATTTTTATAAATAACTCAAGGTGATAAACATATCCGGCACATCTTCCTCCTCCTATTTTCCCCACAATGGTTGTGGTGAATTGTGCTGAGAGAGAATGACTGGCCCAGGTCACCTAATTGCCTTTCATGACTAAGGCAGGACTAGAACTCACAGTCTCCTGCTTTCTAGCCTGGTGTCTTAACCACCAGACCAAACTGGCTCTTACCGATTATATATCCTCCAGATATGTCAGAACAACTCTCAAAATTCCCAAATAGCATGACATTTGAGGAATTCTAGGAAGTATAATTCCAATATGTATAAAGGATACTAAATTGAGAATATTGGGTTGGATTAAGCTTAAATGTAGGAAAAAAACATTAAAAAGGGGGCAGAAAAATATTTATAAGATATAGTTGTGAATTCTTTCTGTCCTTTGCAACTCTTCTGCAATATCTCTGCCCAAGGTAATGTTCTAAAATGGCGTAGCTTTCCACTTGATACATGCCTCCAAAGCTAGAAGCCAAGAGTATTCAAGTCTAATATATATATATATCATGTTTTTAAAGCTGTTCTTTTTACATGAGTCATTCTCAAGGTAGGTCTTGATAGGAAGGAATACACAAAACAGAAACTTTAGTTTTGATTCTAATTCTTATTCTACTATGACCAAGCCTAGACCGTTTTTAAAATGTTATCGCTCTGGTCCAAAGCTTTGTTGCAAGTTGGATAGCATCCATGGAGGATTGCTGAATTTTTTTTAAGATTGGGTGGCTAAGTAGATGAGTCAGTGGCTCCAGCTGATTCCAGCAGAAAATTATATATTTGATCCTGGAATGTGCAGCCTAACTTTAGAGATAAGTTGGTTACATATCCTACTTCATGCTGGATAATTCTGTATTTGAAGCCATTCTTTATTTCAGGAGAGAGAGACAATGATCTTGTTGCATTGCACAACAGTTCACTGTTTTTTTCAGGGACGGCCCAAGCTGGCTAAGTCTATCCAAAAGCTTGTATACTTCATTTCTTTTGTATCTTGTTAGAAACTGGCAGATAATAATAATAATAATAATAATAATAATAATAATAATAATAATAATAATAATAATAATAATAATAATAATAATAATAATAATAATAATAATAATAATAATAAAAATAATAAAAATAATAAAAATAATAAAAATAATAAAAATAATAAAAAAGTTGGAAGGGACCTTGGAGGTCATCGAGTCCAACCCCCTGCTCAGGCAGGAAACCCTATACCATTTCAGACAAATGGCTGTCCAGTCTCTTCTTAAAAACTTCCAGTGTTGGAGCATTCACCGCTTCTGGAGGCAGGTTGTTCCATTGGTTAATTGTTCTAACTGTCAGGAAGTTTCTCCTTAGTTCTAAGTTGCTTCTCTCCTTGATCAGTTTCCACCCGTTTCTTCTCGTCCTGCCTTCAGGCGCCTTGGAAAATAGCTTGACTCCCTCTTCTTTGTGGCAGTCCCTGAGATATTGGAACACTGCTATCCCAGGCGCCTGATGGACCCGGAGAGGTTCCTGACGGAGCTTGGGCCATATCCAGAGGATCTAGGTCACGACTCGGTGGAAGATCAGGCTGCGGCCTGGGATGTGGCCGCAGCCGCAGCACTGGACCGAGTCGTGCCGTTGCGGCCTCTGACCCGACGTAGATCTCAATTAGCTCCTTGGTTTACCGAGGAGCTGAGA
>NW_015388110.1:0-1081 GCF_001527695.2 Protobothrops mucrosquamatus | reverse complement strand
CACGGAGTTTGTAAAAGAGCATTTTCAATCACCACTTAAAGCTGAGCTTGCCTTCTAGGTAAGTGATGGTTTACTTAAGAAACCACATTTGGCTGGGTTCACAGATAGCATTAAGCTAAAACATAGCATAGCTGGCAAACCAAACAAGTAAGAATCACACAGATTTCATAAACATATTCATAATGTGGGTAGACAACTGTAAGAGAAGATTTGTTTCCCATGGCTCTTATGTCTGGACTGTGTTGTCCTTCCTATAGTTTCTCACAACTAAACACATTGATTGGGCTACATTCACTTGAAAAATCCACAGTGTTATTAGCCAAACATTGTTCTGTTTAATATCTAAAAGTCCAACCCAATGCTATTGGGTTACAGTGTTACAGTATCCTCCAGTTCTCCAGCCAGTAGAAAAATGTTCCAGCATGAATTGTACTTCCCACATTGTTGATCTGCCAAAGAAACAAAGCCAGAAATTATGCTGTCCTTAGTATTTCAATGTGGGACATGTTAAGGAAGTCAATTGGTGGATCTCCCAGTTTGATATCCCCCCTCACTAATCACTGCTAGTCAGTGGGAAAACAGTCACCTATTACTATCCCTACAGTGGGATAGGGAACGGATGAACAAATATAGGTGCATACGTGGAATTGCGTGTTGAGCTGCTTGTCAAGACTCCCCATCAGCAGCTCTTCAGGGCATAATTCATAGTTCAGCTTTTTCTGAACACAGATTTGGTATTCTTCTAGGAGAGAGGGGGAAGGTAAACCCCAATTCAAAGGAAGCCTGGTTGATAGATCACAGGTATGGGAGAGAGACACGTGATGAAGCAGGGGGGGGCAACTGATAACAGATGAGGTCTATGACTTCATGTTGATCATATTCAGATGGCCATTGAGAGCAGCAGTTGTGACTGACTTGCACATAACAGCAATCCTCCTCGTGGCAACCAATAGCAATAGCACTTAGACTTATATACTGCTTCACTGGTCCTCATTTGGGTCCTCACTGGGTCCTCATTTTACTGACCTCAGAAGAATGGAAGGCTGAGTCAACCTTGAGCTGGTGAGGACTGAACCCCTGG
>NW_015388109.1:120786-149178 GCF_001527695.2 Protobothrops mucrosquamatus | reverse complement strand
AATATTATTTACACGGTCTCAGAAGGAAGCTCTATTTAATTTAATAGAACTTATTCCTATGTACCTATGGATAGGATGGTAGTTTAAATGAGTCAATTGATCTTGGATAAAGATGCTATGAAATATAGAGTACCTTGAGGGAAACATTTATGGAAGGACTTCATGGGCAGCACTTTTAGATTTTCTTCAGGCCAGGTGCCATCTGATTTTTATTTATGTGCCTGTTTTATTGTGCTTTGGTGATTTTTTAAAATTAATTATGGACCTTGTGAAAGTTTTCAATTACATTTTCTTTTTACTGGCAACTGAACTTTAAGGCCCTCAAGTCTCACTGCCGTTTATCTGTCACAAGGAATGAGAGATATTTGTAAGGTTAGTTTTGCTTTTGGCTCCATTTTTATGTAATTTTTATATTTCAAACATGCAGGTTATCTACTCTGAGCCTAAGAATCACCATGGGTGGTAAAGCAACTAACTAGATTTAAAAAAAAAATTGAGAGGAGAATATAAAACTACACCTCTGGCAGAGATGCTGTGCTAAATGGTGTAGAAAAAAACGAACATAACTTTTCCTCCCCCTATTATAAAACTCATGCTATGAAACTGACAGGGAGAAGAGTCAAGGCAAATGAAAGAAAGCATTGCATCCCTAAAGGCCTTTTCCCATTTGCACAAACCTGGCCTGCCTCATCTTTTCTCTTTTCTTTTTCTCCTCATGATGTTGCCTTTATCTTGTTTCTGCCTCATGAGGAAGACAACTTTAAGTGATCCTGTATTAGTATTAAAGCAATATACTTACCTCCCACACTCCTGTTCTAATATGATCCAATTACAGCCTCAGCCTGTGTAAAATCTATTATGTTTTTTATTTTTTATTTTTATTCCTCTTTTATTATTTTTACAAATAACTCAAGGCTGCAAACATATCCAACATATCTTCCTCCTCCTATTTTTTCCCACAATAGCCCTGTGAGACGGAGTGGGCTGAGAAAGACTGTGACTGGCCCAAAGTCAGCTGGCTTTCATGGCTAAGGCAGGGCTTGAACTCAAGGATTCTGGCTTTATAGCCTGGTGCCTTAACCACTACACCAAACTGATTCTCAGCTTTACAGAGGGGGCAGGAAGGGAGAACCACAGAATGGGAAAGTCGCCCATGCCAACTTGCCCCACCAATTTCCCATGGGACAACTTGCTGCAGGACAATCCAATGTGGGATAACTCAAGAGAGGGACAAGTAAAATTGCAGCTCACCCCAAGTTTGAAGACTTCTAACTCGAGAAGGTTCAAACCTAAAGCAAACGAGGCCTGCTGCAATTTACTTGTCTCTCTTTTGAGTTCTCCTCCATTGAATTGTCCCACAGCAAGTTGTCACGCAGTGAGTTGGCTGGGGTGAGTCAGCCGGGGTGAATTGTCCTATACTTGGGGAACCAAGTGACTGGGGTTACCTGGAGCAGAGGCAATGGAGACAATACAGCAGTGGTTCTCAACCTGTGGGTCGGGACCCCATTTGGGGTCGATCTGCCATTTCACGGGGGTCACCAAGCAAGGCTGTCCGCCATTTTTTTGTCCGCCATTTTTTTTGTCCACTATTTTTTCCCCTTTTCCGGCGGGTGCCTTACCTCCCTTGGGCTGGGCCAGCTGGTGGTCGGCCTGCTCCATCTCTGCCGCTTGCCAGCTACACCTCGGCAGGCGCAGGGGGCGGAACCACGCATGCGCGGCACTCCCAGGCAGGGAAAGTCCTCGACTTACAACCGGTTGGTTAGTCCTCGACTTACAACCAGTTTAGTCCTCGACTTACGACCGGTTTAGTCCTCAACTTACGACCGGTTGGGGTCGCGGCATTAAAAAGGTTGAGAACCACTGCAATACAGGGATCAGCAATAGCAATTTTTTTAATGCTCTATAGTTTTCTGCCAAATGAAATAAGGTAGATAGCGTTTAAATTAGCAGTGAGAAAAGAGCCATATAATAATGATTAATTCTTCTCCAGACATGGTTATAATGATGAAAGGTAGACACTGGAAGAGTAATCAGATTAGAGAAAATTGGCAAGTGGTGCTTTAATCATCTCAGAGATCTTGTACGACAGTTTCTATCATCCTAACCATTGAGCATTCTGCACCTACAGATGAGAATCCATGCTATTACTTATCATTAAATTGCCCTATATGTGCCACAAAATTTGGGGATGAAGGTTAGCTCTGATGACTTGAAAAATAAATTCAATGCAGATGGGTTGTCCTTTTATCTCACAGTATTCTTTACTTAATTGATTTAACCGTATGCCTGCTTGCAAACCTTTCATGATACAGAAACTTCCACAAGGCTGAGAATTTTATAAAATGAAGCAAGGTGAATCATTGAGGCAATGGAAAGAAAATGCAAAAGAGAGCAATTATTTCACATTTAAAAAGAGGTACAGAGCGGCAGAGGAAAAAATACGCGAAAGCCAAAATTTCAGAAATAAAGGTGATTTGTTACCTAACTTCAACCCAGGCAATAAATTCAGGAATAAGGAAAACAGGAAGGGAAGAATATTCCATGAGACTGAGAGGAATTACCAAAAATAGCCAAAAGTCCATAAGAGGCTTCCAGTCAGCAATAAATTTAGACGATTCTTTTCTCTAATCAAAGAACTTAATTTATCCATCTCAACAAGATCGAAAAACATACTTTTGATACAGAGGATTTTAAAGGTTAATGAAATTAATTGACTTCAATTCAACATTCATCTTTAAAATCTGCTGTTTCAAAGTATGTATTTCGATTTATTTTTAGCTTTTTTTTATTCCAGCAAGAATGAGAAAACATCCCTTCAGGTTGTTCACATTTTCAACATACGTTTGAAGTGCGTTTATACATTCTAGATAATTTCTCTGGCATCATGTACCCATAATACATCATTTTATAAAAATTCTCTTTGAGATCATAATGCAGTGTAAATTTCAACCTTTTTAACCACATGCAGTATTTCCCTGCTGATCCATCTATACATTCTAACCAAAATTCTTAGCCTACTTCTTCATACATTCTTTAATCCAGAATTCCTCAACTTTGTGGACAAGGTTTGTGGACTGGCGGGGGGAGGGAGAGGGAATGGTTCCACATGAGCGGTCGACAGGCATACGTGCACGAGCAGCTCCATTTGCACAAGCTGTGAGCAAGCGCACTTGCCACTCATGCAAATGGACCACACATGCACGCACTCTCCTACTGCTCACACAAGTGAGAATGTGGGGATGTGCCGTTTCCTCAGCCTGGTTGCAAACATCTCACGGTCCACTAATGGGCCATCGCCCAGAGGTTGGGGACCCCTGCTTTAACCTGCTCTTTCTCTGTTTACGTTTCTACATTTTGGCAACTAAACATTCACCATCAAGTGCACAATTGTACACTGAATTCTGATTTACTTTTGAAAATGTTATTTTCTTAAAAAGAATCATGTATATATCTGCTTGCTTCAAAAATCTAAAATGCAAATAAATGATGTTCAAATGTGGAGAGTTCTAATGGCAATAGTAAGATAGCTTCCACACTTGCAGCCTTCATTCACTTTTATAGAATGCCCTGATGATCTTACTAGATCACTATCATGCAATGCTTTTTACATTCTCTATTTGTGAAAAGCAAAATAGGAAAAAAAATTGCCACTGTACTTCTAGCCTGTTCAGAATGGACAGACAAAGCATTTTAAGGTCTTTTCTAGACCTCTGTATCCTTAAATAAAACATTCACATTGCAGACTGATCTTTTTATTTTTACATGCAATTAATTATAGGAAAGGGATTAGTGAATAATTGTTTGACCATATGATTCTGTCCATACATTGTTTCTGCATGTCAAACCATGAGCTATGGTTTATATATGACTTTGCCTAATTGACCATAGGGCAAAACAAATAGCGCTAATCCTTAGCTAATAAATGGCTATATGAAATCAGTCTGTGCTTGTTCACAAATCCTTTTTGCAGTCTAACTTTTGTTTACTATATTGTAAGTCATGGTGGTTCGTGGCTTACTGTGTTGTGAACTAAGCCACTTGTGGGTTTGTTTTTTTGACAAATCCTGATTTAATGTGATATCTAAACTCTGAATGATAGTTACTGTTCTGGATGAGAAGCTCAAATTACAAATGACATTATTCTTTTATAAAGATGCAAATGTGAGTAGATTAATAGGAATCACTTCAGTGGAAAGATAACAGTGTTCTGTGCTTCTTTGGCATATAGCCATGCTGGTCACATGACCTTGGAAAATGTCTTCAGACAATGCTGGCTCCCTTGGCCGAGAAACAGAGATGAGCACTGTGCCCTAGAGTTGGACAGACTTATTTCCATGTATTTATTTCCATGGATGTATTTTCAATCTGAATTTTCTTCTGAATGTTGGATTGCATTTCCTGAACTGAATGATTGGCTGGGTTAGTGCAACAAGCCAATCCCAACCAAACAAATTATATTGTGGTATGATGCATGAAACCAGATGCTGCATAATTTTAATAAAAAAATAGGTTTACCTGTTCACAAGTAAATCATAGAAATATTGTGCCATTATGGGAAATGTTTTACAGGTTCACTATTAAGTGATTCCATTTAAATGTTAATTAAAGAGTTCTCCTGCACTCAAAGATATGAATTATCTCCATCCTGTTTTTATTGTGTTCTGTATTTTAATTAAAGATACCTCATAAAATATTATTTTGCTTTTACTCATTAGTATGAAAGGATTCATCCCTTAACAGTGAATATGTTGTTCCAGACTCCCCAAAAGCATCAGTAGATGTATAACCTATTTGGCCTGAACTGATTCTTGAAGGAAGAATCAGAATGATGGAAGATTCAACAAAACAAGCTAATAACATCATTTGTTTAGTTCTGGCATTGCTTGTTGTGTGAATCCACTTTCTATTGTTAGCAAACCATGAGTTATAGCTCATTCAATTGCGTGAACCCATCCAATGTGGTTATATTAAATTGATTATGCAGATTGCCTCTGTGTGAAATGTGTGGACCAAGCCTATGACTGTTCATGTAGTGCAGAGGTCTTCAAACTTGGCCCTTTTATGACTCATGGACTTCAATTCCCAGAATTCCTCAGCTGGGCACGCTTGGTTGTTTTCTTGCAGAAGTTTCATTACCAAACTAGGTAACATCATCAGTTTTTAAAAGAGTGGGGCTCCAGGATCTTTGAAAGACATAGTTCAGTGGTTCTGAGATCACATCTGCCAGTTCCTTCAGAATCTTGGGGTGTAATCCATCTGGTCCTGGTGATTTGAACTCGTCAAGAGTGGACAAGTGCTCACTTACCATTTTCTTTACTATCTTAACTTGTGTTTCTAATCTGTTTTTTACGGTACTGTTTTTGATAGGTTGGACTGTTTTCTTTTTCCTTTGTGTAAAAATGGATGCAAAAAATGAGTTAAGTAGTTCTGCTTTCTCCCTGTTGCTTGTCACCTTCTTGCCACTTTCTCCCACTAATGGATCAATCATTTCCTTGACCTTTTTCTTCTTTTTTACATGTTGAAAGAAGCTTTTTTTGTTATTTTTTACTTTTGTCGCAAGCCTTAGTTCATTTTGAGCCTTAGCTTTCCTCACTTCACCTTTGCAGGTTCGGGCTATTTGTTGATATTCTGCCATAGTTATGTGCCCCTCTTTCCACTTTTTATACTTGTCCTTTTTGTCTTTCAATTTATCAGAGAGTTCTTTATGCAGCCAAGCTGGTTTCTTTTGAGAGCTGTTATTTTTCTTATTTGTTGGTATTGTGCTAGACTGGGCTTTTATAATCTCACTTTTCAAAATTTACCAGGCTTCTTGAGTTGTTTTCCCCTTGAGGATTCTCATCCATGGAATCCTTCCCAAGCTCTCTCTAAGTTTATTGAAATTAGCTCTCTTAAAGTCCAAGACTCTAGTTTGACTGTGTTCTATTGCTAGTGCTTGCATAATGTTGAATTCCAATATTGCATGAACACTCTCCCCCAAGGTTCCTGTGGCTTCAACACCTTCTATCATTTTATCTCTGTTAGTGAGAACTAGGACCAATATGGCTGATCCCCTAGTCCCCTTCTCTACTTTTTGAGAGACAAGGTTGTCTTCTAGGTCTTTCCATATGTTGTGAAATTAAGGAATTTTCATCATGTCTTTGAAATGCTAGTTGGTGTTCATGCTTGTCTTCTGCCTGTTGCATACCTTACACTGTATGTTGTAAATAACTCTTCTTTCTTCTTCTTCTGGGGCTACTGTAAAAAGACACACTTAGGATGTTTTGGAAGACTTTAGTTGGTTTGTGTGCTAGGTGATGCCATGTGGTTGTAATTCTCTATTGGTGGCTTCTGAGATATTTTGCTGTATGGCAGTGTTATATATGTTCTAATGTTCTAATACAGCTTCTCTTGCAGGAGTTTGAATGATTACTTTGGTAGTGGAGCACTTGGTTAATGTGGATAGTTTAATGATGGATTAAATGGTTTTGTCTGGGTTTGGCAGGTCTGGGGGGTAAGAACTTTTTGGCTGATGCCTTGTCTAGAATGTCCCAGTTCAAGAGCAGCCGAGAGGAAGTAATTAACTCCATTATTCCTCCACCACAATCCGTTTCTCAAATAACAACCAGATCACACACACAGAGACCCCCTTCTGGTCCTGATGATCGCTTGCTAAAGTAATTAAAGAAGAAGTTAGAGACTGATGCCTGGTTTAAAGGTAACAAATCTATAGTAACCTTAAGGGGAGGGCTAGCTTGGAAGAGTTCTAAGTTATACCTCTTATATGGCCTCAGGCTCCAGGCATTGCAATGGAATCATGATGCTAAGCAGGCGGGTCAGTTCTGATTTTTAAAGACATTGCATCTGGTGCGAAGGCAATTCTGGTGTCTGTCAACTTGTCAACTTGTCAAATGAGCATGGCTGTGGCCATATTCCTTATTCATTTTCAGTTAACACATTGAAAGGAGGGAGAGGAGATTGCCAGGTGCTTCACTAGTCTAAATAAACTTTTGTCCCATGGTCATCGGCTGCTCCCGAGACTGCAGGCTGGGCCTTTCGTGAAAAGCCTATCAAGAAGATGTATTGGGGAATGTAGTTGCTTGCATAGCCTTAGGGGTGGGATTCTTAATTTTGTATTGGGGAATTGTTACATCTGTCTTCAGACTTGGTTTCACTTTTGATGTGCCGATACTTTGTAATTAATAAACATGTGAGACATAATCCCTGATTGTCAGAAAATAGGAGGAAAGGGAACACAGCTAAGGGACTGGGCAATGATTAGCAACAAAAAGTCTGTGGCAGAATGAAAAGGTTGTCTTAGGCAGCTGATGTTGGATATAAGTATTAGGCTTCAAATCATTCTTTTTGAAAACCTTTTCATTATATCTTTTGCTGTCAGGGAAGAGAAGATGTGTCCTCCCACCCACTCAAGCTGTTTGCCTTAGTTTCTACTCTGGAGGGCTGTATCTTGAAATGAGAGATTGATGTATCCATGTGGACAAAATGGTTTGGACAATCCCTGTGTCAACTCTGGCTGCAGCCATTTTTTTTGTTCTAGGTTGCCACCAGAAGGGGAGGGAGGAGATGGTATTTCTGGTAGTCTAAACATGAGCAGCTCTTGTGGGAACTAAGGTCATTCCCATGCTGTAGGGAAGGATGAGGATGGCTAAGTCAGAAAGCCCGCCAAGGCGTTCTATTGGGTAGCATGAATAGAGGGGTGGGAATTGTTACATTGTATTACTTTGATTCTTGGAGGGAAAGTTTAGATCTGGTTTCACTTTTGAACGTGCCAATATTATGTATCCAATAAACATGTTCTTTGAGGTACTTTTCTGCCTCTGAGTTCTGATTTATTTGGTCTTATTGATTGGAACTATGACACCCTGCTTTTCTGCCACTTAGTTTGCTACAATCTTTCTTCCTCAATACCCCAACCCTGTTTTTTCTCACTCAGGTCCTATGATTTCCATCCCTAGAGGGAATACTTAAAATGCCATACAAGCTCTTGATGTCACTCATGTGTCTTCCAGCTTTTTAAAAATTGCTGCAATACAGTTACTTCCACAGCTTACATTCACAGCGTTGTGTATTTTTATTACTTTGTTTTTTTAACTGCTTGTTTTTCAAGGCCCCTTTTTACACCTTGCCTGACAATTTTCTTTTCTTTACAATTATATTTTCTAAAGTCTTTCAGATAATACCTTTCAACACACATGCAACAACTTTTCTTTGTTCTGCTCATGACATTGACTTATGCCAACTTCCCTTTCTTTCAGCTTTCCAATAAGGACAAATGTTTTGTTCCTGGTATTCTTCCTTTCTCTATGTTCAGTGCCTAGGTTTTTTTTTCTTTTCAATGATTTGGGTATTTTTTAAAAAAAAAAATCCTTTCCTCTGTATTTTCCTCTGAGCTAAAGCCTGCTTTGTTAATATTTTGGCAAAGCTAAACAAAGATACCTTCCTCATTTTTTTTAAATGCACAGGCTGCTTCCCTTGAAAATACTGCATAACCTCACATTCCAGGTTTAATAATGTCCTTATTAGAGTGAAACAGATAAATTTGTGGAACTTATTAAACTATTCCGGATGGTAAAAGCCACAAGCGACTGAGAAGAGCTCTCTAGAAGGACCTTTTTAAATATGACAACTGAACAGCTAAAACAGTTTGATTGAAATAAATGTAAATCGGTGCACATTGTGACAAAAAACAACAACACTTCATATTTACATGAGGTTTGAACTCATAGTAACCAACCCGAAAAAAGTCTTGGGATGACAGGCGTTGGCACAATAAACTTGTTGCAATAGCTGTAAAAAAGGCAAACTCCATCTTAGGAAATATTAAGAAATAAATGAAGAGTAGAAATGAATGGTTTGTCTGTCGGACCTCAAAGTCAGAGGTTGAGTTACTTTGTCTTCTGAATGAGAAAACCCTGCAACCATTTGCCCCTTTCTCTGTCACTGAAAATATTTAACGGCCATTTGCAAAGCTTTTGCAATGCTTCAGAGCAACTGCCTGAGACAATGGCCTTTTCTGATGGTAGGGCAGATCTTGTTTTTGTATCCAGTGGTGCATATCTGGCTTTACATTATATGTCTGTGTTATCTGATACTGATATCAAATAACTTTCCAGTGACTTGCCCCCAAGTTTGATTTTTCCTTAATACAAGATCCCTATCTCTGTATCTCTGCCTGCCATTTTCTATCAGAATCTTTCTGACAGAGATAAGAAGCCTTTCAGGCTCTCCTCAGAGTTTCAGAGTTGGGAATTGCTGAGCGAAACCTGCAGCCTTGAGGAAGTTGTCCTCCAGCTGTGTTTGACTAGCGATGGCTGAAGCTGTAAGGGAGAAATGTATTTGGTTGTGTCAGCAATACTCTGCTTTCAGTTGCTGAGGAAGGACAATGTCTTTGTGGCATTGTGTAAAGCATCCCGAAGCTATCTTGTACTCACCCCAAGATATAAAAGCAGGAAGAAGAAACCAGAAAAAAAGGCTATAGGCCTATGGTCCGTGGCATGGTACTGGGCCAAGGCCTGTTGGCCGCTGGGCCCCAGGAATAGTTGGTAAGCCTCACCCCACTCGTAGAAGCACTGCTGTGTGGGCACTAGCAACCCCATTTATGCATTCACGTGGGTGCCAGCAGCCCGACTGTGCTTGTGTGTGTGCACCAGCACTCATGCCATGGACACGCGCAGCCCATTTGTGCATGCATGTGTATGCCAGCGCTTGTGCCATGGTGCATGCAGCCCACTTGCACATGTGCGTGCACGCTAGTGCCACCATCATGCACACGCACATTTCCTTGCTGCTCCCAAGCCGGAAAGGTTGGGGAACTCTGCTATAGGCTATCAAAAACTCTGCTATAGTGCCACCTGGACAACAGACCTAGCAAGAGCCACTAGATCTTTAAAAAGGCATTTATTTATATTTATTCCTGAGCCATGGTGGCGCAGTGGTTAGAATGCAGTATTGCAAATCACTTCTGATATCTTGACTAGAAAACTGCAGAAACTTCTCTGGGCAATCACTAGCAGTCAAAATTGACTCAAGTGCATCACAGAACTCAACTCAGCTGAACTAAACTCAATTCAACACGACTCAACAGTAATCTAAACTCAACACTAAACTAAACTACTGTTTTTTAGCTGGTTAGAATTTTGTTCTTCACTTTCATTTTTGTCCTGCTCTGACTCTTTTAAAAAGAAGCACAGTTTTAATTAAACAAGAGAAATATGATATGGAGGAGGCAAAATATGATATGGATGCATTACAGTAACCTTTTCCCATAAAAATCTGCCCTACAAGTCAATTGTCATGCTTTTGACACCCATTTGCTGAAGTTTTTTAGGGTTTAATCAAAAGCATTTCTAGCCTTCCCTGAGAAAGTCTGCATTTTACTCAGGATCTTTGGCATGCTGAGAACCTACATCACCAGCCCTTTGAATCAGAATTTGAAACAGCTACATAATTGTTTTTATTATTCCTCGGTTCCCTCACTGATTCTTTGTTAATGAATGGGGCATCTGTCATATTCACATTTTTTTTAAAAAAAAAGTTGAAATGTGCAAATAAATGATTTACTTTTTTTTTAAAAAAGCTAGCTTTAGAAAGGAAGACTTTGAATGCATATTTTAAACCATTCTTTTCTGAAATACAATCAGAAACAAAACTGTGATTACGCTGGGCATAGATCCAATTTTTTTAAAATAATAATGATAATAACCTAGGGACAAAAAATATGGAGATTTGGAATGGTTGCTTTCAAATGTTGAAAGTTATAATTTAATTCCCATATCACTTTGAGTTTTCATGAATGGATCTGGACTTCTGGCTTTACAAATAAACCTTATGTTTAATTATTAAGACGACTGTATGTTCTTTTTAGTTAATTTTCCCCATTTCTCCTTTGTGGTTTCCTATTTTTATAATCTATAATGTTGATGAAGCCATTTATCAGGAGTGTGGTGTTTGCCTAGATTTTTGTCCCTATGGGAGATAGCAGACAAGGCACATATGTTTCCTTGAAATCCACATTGTCTCTTTGAAAAACATGACCCCCAAGAGTCCATTTCCTCAAGTTACTTCTCTCTCGATTAGCATTCTCACTGCAGGTTGCCTGTTCTTCTGACAAGACTTTTTTCCTTTCACATTTTAATCATCTCTTTCTCTGAGGCTGTACAAATAACAAGATCATTAAAATATGAAATGAAAAGTTGTGTTAATGAAAAACGAAAGAAGTCATGCTTTTCAAAGCCATGGTTGAAATTTAAATATTCTTTTACATCAGTGAATGTGCAATGTCCAATTTGCACCCTAAAAAAGAAGAAATTAATAGAATTTTAAGTAAGGTGATTTCTTTCCAAGAGTTATCACCTCCTGATCTCCTTGAGTTGATAAATCGTACTTAAATGAATGGATTTTTTTTGTAAAGTGGCTACAAGCAAATCGCTCTTCAGTTCTAAGTCAAGTCTCCTTCAAGTCAAGCCGGGCGACTTCATAGATACAGCCACATTGTTTTATTTTCAACAAAATAGCTGTGGTTTGCCATTGATGCCTTCCAGGATTGGTTTGTTTTTCAACTTGTCAGTCTAGTTTACAAAGCTGGGATTTCCTGATCAACCCATCTAAGTACCAACCAGGCCCAGCCTTGCTTAACTTTTTGAGATCAGCCAAGGGTAGCCAGATGCTGCAACCTACTGATATATTATTCTCATTCACAAGTGAAACATGTGGAGCTGGTTCACTTAGTGTAGCTCTTATGCTGGAAGATGCCAGTACTATAAGACCCACTTGTACACTATTAGCCCAATGTATGGTGCTCCTCTGACAATATTTTGTGTACTGCATTCTGGTAAAATCAGTGAACTGGAAATGTATTGCGGCGTTGATATCTAAAACTGAACTTCTCACCTGTTCTGTCTTGAAAACACAGAGAGGGTTTGAAAGAAGGGACTGGCTACAATATCGTACAATGTCATAGTTTCCCTTTCACCTGTGGGCCAGCCTTTCCCAAACTGTAGCAGCTGACAGCCTTTTGGCATAGTGAATCTCTCTTTCCCTGGAATAGAGATCTCAAATTGCCAATGTTCAAGCTTGGATGAGATTCCCAGATCTTCAACATTACCTGCGATTAATATGATAGGACAATAACATTCAATGAATGGGAACTAAGCATCACAGCTGTATTTTATTAATGTGTGTTTAAATTAATTTTAAATACTTTTCAATTAATTCAATTTTATTTGTTAATCCGCCTCACTCAACTTCACTGTATTGGCCCTGCAAATGTCTACTCTACTGATTCTCATATATCAGCACTAAACAACAATCAACCATAAGTGCATACATCGGCATATCAACAATAAAAGACAATGGCTATGTTTAACATCATGGCTTGTTTAGCACAGTTCCCTAAACAAATTACACTAAGACATGCTAAGTCTAAAACTTGTGTTTTACAAACTAAATTGGTTGAGCTGACACAATACACAAACAAACAAAAGGCAATAAAGCAATAAAACAGTAAAACAGGGAGGGAAACATCTCCCATAAATCAAGAGGAGGAGGCAGTTTGGAAATGCCAGGCACCAAAAAGAAAAAAGAAAAAAAAGCATTACCCATGGCAAATCTATGGGACGTGATAACAAACTTTGGCCTTATATCTTTGTATATCAAGTTGATTTAATCAATTCCATTCATCTAAGAATTGATTTTCCTTGCAGTGGACAATTGTGTCCCATTTAAAATACTATAAGCGCAGAGGCTTCAGAGTCAATGACAATGTTTTGTTAGTCTATTTAGAATATTATATCTTGAAAAAAAAGACGAAATAATTAGTCATCTGTTGCAGCAATGAACTACAAAAGCAGAGCCAGCTTTAAAACTACATGCACAAGCCTGCAAAAAATAAATTCAAGACAATCATTTGCAAATAGCCAGTATGCATGTTCTTGAGTCAACCTTGAACTGGTCAGGACCGTCAGGATTAACTAGCATACACTTCATTTTAGCAAAAATAATAGTGACGTTGTATAACCCAACAAAAACTTTAAATAACTGGAGCAGATAGGATACATAAAGCCTCACTTCAGCAGTCAGTATCCTTTGTTATAGCCAGTTTTTACTATGCAGACATAGGATTTGATAAACTTGACTGCGGGAACCGTTATTGAGAAATATGTTGCAGAACATATGCAGATGCTAAAAGAATGCCAATTAATTAAGTAGCAAACGGTCTCATTAAAAAGAAAACTATGTTCATAGTATTAGATGCATGCTATTCATATTATTAACAATATATTAAATATAAATTAGAAGCAGTTTTAACAACAATAACATTCATCATACTGGATGTCTTAGATAAGGAGTATTCTATTGATTTATCAAATTTATTTTCTGCGCATCTCAGAGTTTAGTCAACTCTGAGCAGCTTACATACAGAGTATGAGCTTAGCCCAGGTATGAATGGAAGCCAGCAGACATTTGAAGTAAAAGTTGGGTTGATCTAAAAAGACAAAAGAGTAGGAAAGCTTTAGTTCTCCCTAAGGCATCTCTTGAAGAGAGAAACACACAAGACAGAGAGAAACATACAAGGGAGACAGAAACATACAAGAGAGGGAGAAACAATAAGTTTTCTTTTAAATCATAAGCAAAAAGAGACTAAGATCAACAATCACTGGACATGTGAAACAGATGCAGGGCCAGTGTGTGAAGAGTTGTGTTCCTCTCTTTTTCTGTTTTTTACCATTTGCCCAAGCGGTTCAAATAGGCTCATAATGCAAAGGGATGCTGCCACAGAGCATTGCTTGGAGTCCTGAAGCAAATCTTGTTAGAAGGAAGTTAAGATTTAATAATGTTATGCTCCATAAACACGATTACTCCATTTATTATACTCCATAAATATGATCATCTCAGTTTTATTCTTGAGATGAAAACACAGTCCAATTTTGTGGTTTGCTGTCACCACTCCATCCATGTATCCCTTTTTTTTCCACTTTGCTAATAAAAAAAATGTGGCTGATAAGATAGGAACATCTGTGTTTTTCTTCAAATAGAAACTTAAATGGGAATTTATTATTGTGGTTGTATTTTTGCTTTGCCCTTCTAGATACCACCATGAAGGTGATGTGCAGTCAACTTCTCTACAGATAGAACATTTGTTGTTGTTGTTATGAGGGACAAGAAAAAGATATACACTCACTGTAGGCATCATCCAGAATCAGGAAAAGCAAGGAGTGCTGTGAAGGCACAAGGATATTGACAGGCCAGTTACGCTCCAATTAAGCCATTCAATCTCAGCCAATAAGTCTTGGAGAGCAAAACCCACTTCATGCGCACTTGTGCCCATCGTCTTGAAGCCAGCTGCAGGTGCTCCTAATTAGCACATTATTCACAGCATTGCTGCAAGTGGGATTTGGGAGCCTTCCCCTTCTTAATAGTCTAGTGTTCTGTGGTTCTAGTACAGGGGTCCCCAACCCCTGGTCCGTGGCCCAGTACCGGTCTGTGGCATACCAGCAACTGGTCTGCACAAACAAGCAAAGCCCCCTCCATGGGATCCAGGCAGTACACAAAACCACACACCCTCCGGTCCATGGAAAAACCTCTCTCCATGGAACTGGACCCTGGTGCCCAAAAGGTTGGGGACCTCTGCTCAAGTAAACTCATTTATTTTGGAGGATCTTCCATTGAATCTTTATATACATGTACACACATGCTTTCTGTCCTTGGTATTTAAATTTCCTTCTTCTTTTGGCTACATAATCAAAGGTGGCCTCAGTGGCAAATAGTCAAAATAAAGAGAAGTAAGTAAATGAAATATTTTAAAACACTGATCCTGTAGCATAATCCAGCAATTCNGTTGGCTTTTAGTAATGACTTTGTTTGCCTCTAGGTGTTCGCTGATTCGTTGTTTTATTATCTTTTCCAGAATCTTCCCAGGTATTGAGGTCAGGCTGATAGGTCTGTAATTTCCTGGATCCATTTTTTCCCCTTTTTTGAAGATGGGAACCACATCAGCTCTTTTCCAGTCCTCTGGTAGTTCTCCAGTGCTCCAAGAAACAGATGCAGGGCCAGTGTGTGAAGAGTTGTGTTCCTCTCTTTTTCTGTTTTTTACCATTTGCCCAAGCGGTTCAAATAGGCTCATAATGCAAAGGGATGCTGCCACAGAGCATTGCTTGCAGTCCTGAAGCAAATCTTGTTAGAAGGAAGTTAAGATTTAATAATGTTATGCTCCATAAACACGATTACTCCATTTATTATACTCCATAAATATGATCATCTCAGTTTTATTCTTGAGATAAAAACACAGTCCAATTTTGTGGTTTGCTGTCACCACTCCATCCATGTATCCCTTTTTTTTCACTTTGATAATAAAAAAATGTGGCTGATAAGATAGAAACATCTGTGATTTTCCTCAAATAAAAACTTAAATGGGAATTTATTATTGTGGTTGTATTTTTGCTTTGCCCTTCTAGATACCACCATGAAGGTGATGTGCAGTCAACTTCTCTACAGATAGAACATTTGTTGTTGTTGTTATGAGGGACAAGAAAAAGATATACACTCACTGTAGGCATCATCCAGAATCAGGAAAAGCAAGGAGTGCTGTGAAGGCACAAGGGTATTGACAGGCCAGTTATGCTCCAATTAAGCCATTCAATCTCAGCCAATAAGTCTTGGAGAGCAAAACCCACTTCATGCGCACTTGTGCCCATCGTCTTGAAGCCAGCTGCAGGTGCTCCTAATTAGCACATTATTCACAGCATTGCTGCAAGTGGGATTTGGGAGCATTCCCCTTCTTAATAGTCTAGTGTTCTGTGGTTCTAGTACAGGGGTCCCCAACCCCTGGTCTGTGGCCCAGTACCGGTCTGTGGCATACCAGCAACTGGTCCGCACAAACAAGCAAAGCCCCCTCCATGGGATCCAGGCAGTACACAAAACCACACACCCTCCGGTCCATGGAAAAACCTCTCTCCATGGAACTGGTCCCTGGTGCCCAAAAGGTTGGGGACCTCTGCTCAAGGTTTGAGTAAATAAAACCTCCTAGAAGGTAACTTAGAAATATATGTACATGTGTGTACGAAAGACAGGAACCATAAATTTAAAGGAAGAAGAAAACCGATGTATTAGTTTCCACCGGAGTCACCGTTTATCAGTTTTATTTCTCTTCATTCATTTACTTTATAAAATTTTGTGACTAGGACATCGTATTAGGTCGTTAAGATAATTATATGAAACAATTATGCTTTCTGATAGTTGGTTTCATGTGCCATTCACTAAATGCATTACTATTCCAAGCCAGCAATACGTGGACATCCAGGAATCAGAAACTGGGTGCATAATATCAACAACTGATATCTGGGAGAGAAATAATAACTTGAGGTAGGCAGACCACTTGAGTTCAATGGAGCAACATCTTGAACTGCACATCATACTGAGGGAAGTTAGCCCAGAGAAGGAAATATTAAAAAGCCAGGAAAATATATTTTTCACCAAAAGGATTTTTAAAATCTGAGTCCGCAAGGAGAAGGGCGGGATATAAATCTGAGTCCGCAAGGAGAAGGGCGGGATATAAATATAAGTAATAATAATAATAATAATAATAATAATAATAATAATAATAATAATAATAATAATAATAAAAGCATTTTTTGAAAAGCAGAAACCAAACCTGACCCCAAATTTCTCTGCCCTAAGCAAGAGCCAGCCTTATACAAATGCAGATGTAAGACCATCAGGAAAGTTGGAGCCAGGAAGCTCAAGACGACAAAGAAACTCTTAAGAGTCATTAGCCCCATCCCCAGGGAAGCAGGAGATGACTTTTGGGACATAATAGGACTGAACCACAGATACTAAGGCCTAGAAAAGCACTCAGACTCAGTTCAAAGTTCATGCCACAGGAAGAGGAAACTATTCCAAACAAAAAGCTAGAAAGGGTATAAAAAGCTACTGCCCATGTGCTCAGCGCTCCCTCTTCTCTCCTCTGCTCTTTCCTGAAGAACCATATTTCTGCCTCTTCAATAAACTGTAACCTTCTTCCCAAAGCAGTCGCCATGTTTGCTTATTTATTCCCGGCTTGGATGAACCAGGATGAAGACTTACTTCTGACAATACTATTTGAAACCTGACCTTGGGACAGTTGCCTTTATTGCTCAGTGCTGCTCTGTCCAGAATACAAAGCAATCAGCCACAATCAAGAAACAAAACAAAACAAAAAAAATCTGAGCAACCAAAAGTAGATCTATTGTTTATGCCATATACACACCGAAAACCTAATAGTGATTTTGGGAGGTATTCATGCACACAGCTGTTATAATTCTTTCATCAAGTGTAAAAAACCATTTGTCAAGAGTAATACCGATCAGATAGAAAGTTCAACAGACCTCATTGGGAAGGTTGCTGATGATTTCAGAAGCCCAAATCCATCCAAACTTGATTTAATTTCATTAGCAAATTTTTTCACTTTACCTTTTCCATTTTTCAGAGGTATCCTGCCCCTCTTTCACAAGGCACATGTACAGACCTAACTCACTGTAAACTGCTCAAAATGCAAAAACAAAAACACTGACCACAATCAAAGAGACATTCAAGGAACAAAGAAACAAGGAATCTGCTGGGTGATATTCAGTTCCAATCTTTCTTGTAACCCATAATCTTCAGGATAGCTTTGGACTATTATGAGAACTAGTCCCCAAAGTTTTAGGACACTAAGGACTCTTTTAGACAACCAGCCTCTCCATTTCTCAACATGGGATGTGCTTTTCTGTCAGAGGTTGTCTTTGTTTTACACCTGCGAGTCAGACCGCAGATGCCAATCACAAGCTTACACACACTTCCTAGGAAGAAACCTTGAATTTTGAATGCTGGAACTGGTGAGTACCAATAGAAGGGTAAAGCATAGCTCAGGGACTGCATGTACTGAATGCTCACTCCTCTTAAAGATGACACATTTGAGAATATATTGAAATTTGCGCAAGAGGGATTGCAGTAAAGTCTCTAGGAAACAGTGGAACGAAAGAGTGGCAGAATAGCATTATGTATATCATTCCACAGGAGACAGACGTTGTTCAAACTGCATTCTGTTTACTGTGGCTGGGAACACATGGTGATAGGTTGTTATTAGCAAACATTTTAGGACTTCCCCTGGTGTAAAAATCAGTCTACCAGATGGCTCACATTTTCCAATTTTTTAGAGTCTATTTTTATCATCCTGTATCATCCTGCACTGGTTTGGATAATTATATATATTGTCAACAACATGATGTATGGGATACATAATTTCAGCTACATTTTTCAAAACTTTTCCATCTGTAGGGCTTATGGGCTGATGCTTGTAGTACAATGCCAAATGCCATAATCATAGACCAAAAATTTATACTCCAGAAATCCCTTGAGGCTTGTTTCTGCCTATCAATCATCAGCCTGAGAAGTCTACTCAAGCAATTTAGAACTTCTCAATAGTCCTCTTGAGCTTTAAGCATCCTTTTAAACTTATCTTAAAGGGGGGGAATGGATCAAAGGACTGAGAAATAGTCCGTGTCTTTGTTTTAAAGTTTCTTATAAAATGCTTTGCTGCTCTCAAGCAATCTGCATTTAGGGCAAATAACTACGATGAATATTTTCTATGGCTTTAGTGAGAAATGTAAGAGGAATATGAAGTCTTCACAGGTATTAATTTATCTTGTTGCTTATTCCACTGCAATATACTTAATTAAATAAAGAGAAACCTAATTTTCAGGAATTATCTTTCATGAACAACTGGATCTTATTCGTGAATGATGATTTTACAAGATGATCCTCCATGATTGGGTTCAAACTGCTACACACATTCCATGCTGGGGGTACTGAGGGATGGTGATCTGGCAGTGGTGGGCATGGAAAATGTTAGGAAGAATGAAAGGCATTCTAAGACTATTATTTCCCTCTTAAGATTCTATACCACAATAACAGTTTGGCTTGGTTTGTATCTTGCAGCTGAATCTTTTATACCCTGAAGCTTTGTATTGAATACTCTATTTTTGCCAAAACTGATGGTTTTGAACACTGGTGTCATAATTTCAGGCATTGATCCAGGAGTTGTTCCATTCCACCATATAAACAAGATCCACCACAGTCCATTAGAACTCAGTTTCAACCTTCATACATTCTAGCAACATAATCTGGCCAGTTGTCTGTTTAATTCCTCATCACAATGGGGTTTTGGAATTACATCATTGCAGGAAATGCTTCTCAAGCGCAGGGTTCAGACATAGGGAGAGATATCCATGAAGAAGGCTCAGTATAATGAAAATCTTGACAGATGTGGCCCCAATGAGAAGGCCTCATGACAATTCTTCTTTGGGGTCAAGGAACCCACACCAACAGGCATACTACAGGGCCTCAAAAGGATAATGGTAGCAACTTAGGCACAATAAAACCAAGAGAAACATGTGCTCCTATCCCAATAGTTAAACCAATGCCTTAATTTCATTATATAATTCTGAACAAAGGCTCTGGATAGCTAATAAGGGTGATGGAGTTTCCCAGTAAGTCAATCATTTCAAATCAGCTTACATAGTGTGAAGCTTGGTAAATGAGAAAAAGTAGCTCAAATAGCTAGGTCATGAACCTCTATGGGAGTTTCTGAAATAAATTTCCTTCCTGTAGCTCTCCTGGGGCTTCAGGGTTTCAACCCAGATGATATTTTAGCTAACTACAAAACAAGTCTGCTTGTGGACTATTACAGTAAATGCAATTGATCTGTTGGGTTTTACATTTGAGGAGGCTACCTGCTTCAGTTAAAATTAGGCCATGGACATTTAATTTCCTGCTCCATGAGTGCTTGGATAATGTTTTTTTTTTTTTTGCAGACAAAGGTAGTAATTGGATGATTATCTATCATTTAGATGATTCTCTGAACCGATATTGTCTCACACCATCTGCTGTTCCTCAGCCAGTTCTGTAGTTCATCCTCCTAAATCATTATCCTTCTTTTGAGCTTTCTCACCTTGTTTTTTTGTATTAGCTACATTACTGAAGCTGAATAGACGTTCGGGATGAACAAATCTCAGCCTTTCAGGATCACATGTTCCCCTCATTCCACCTATTTACTTACTGTTTGTCTTCCTCTTATGTTACAATTTTATATCATTATATTCTAATAACATTAGAGTTATAATATTGGAATTCATATGCAGTGAATGCATAGTGTATATTTCAAATTGAAGAATTCTCGATTCAATGAATTTGATCTCACACTGAACTGGAGTACATTTATAATTCTTCCACAACAAAATTCAACTCTACTTATCTAAGTGTTGCTCATTCCCACTCCATGATTTAGGATAGGTAGAGAAAGTCATTTTTCTGCACTACTGTGAGCCAGAAATCACTGCAAAGCTTTTAAATTGCTACCAACCAACATTCTCTAATATCTTTCTGATATTTTCTTTCTTTCTTTCTTTCTTTCTTTCTTTCTTTCTTTCTTTCTTTCTTTCTTTCTTTCTTTCTTTCTTTCTTTCTTTCTTTCTTTCTTTCTTTCTTTCTTTCTTTCTCTTTCTTTCTTTCTTTCTTTCTCTCTCCCTCTCCCCCCCCTCTCTCTCTTTCTTCTTCCTTCCTTCCTTCCTTCCTTCCTTCCATCCATCCATCCATCCATCCATCCATCCTCCCTCCCTCTTTTTCCTTTTCCTTTTTCAGTTTGGTCACATTGCTTCTAAGAGTTAAGAAAGGTTTTATTTTTTTAAAAAATATTTTATTAATTTTTTACAATAACAATCTTTAATGCTTCATGAACAATGTGTTGTCTGGGTTCATATACTCAAAACAATCAATAACAATTTCTCCAATTAATCAATATTTTAGTTGGTAATATATTTCTTGATCCTATCTTCTTCCAAGAATAATCTCCTTTTGTCTACATTAAACCAATATAATTTTTAATATTTTCAGTACATACAAAGTTGAATATAAACAATTTTTGTATTTATGCATATGATAACATCAACATATAACATATTTTCTAATCAGCTTATGTTTCCATTATATTTATAAAAGTCATCTTATTAAGTCATTAAGGCCAGATCCTGAAGTTGAAACTCAAATACTTTGGCTACCTAATGAGAAGGAAGGACACATTGGAGAAGAGCCCAATGCTGGGAAAGATTGAGGGCAATAGAAGAAGGGGACGACAGAGAATGAGGTGGCTGGATGGAGTCACTGAAGCAGTAGACGTGAGCTTAAATGGACTCCAGAAGATGGTAGAGGACAGGAAGGCCTGGAGGAATATTGTCCATGGGGTCGCGATGGGTCAGACATGACTTTGCAACTAACAACAACAATTAAGTCATTATGTCAATGCTGCTAACATCGGATGTTCTTGCTTTGACAACAGATGAAAATGCAGCCATTTTCTCTATTGCTTTTAGAATTAGTTGCTGTTGGGAGGGGAAATAGGAATGAGAGTCCAGCTAGTCATAACAATAATAACCTAGTCATGGGAACCCAAGGACATTGGGCCCAGAGCTGATAGTGTTTTGGCGGGCTGGAGAGCTGGGGAGAAAGCCCGCACTTCAAGCTAATTGGGGAATGTGATTTATGACTGTTTATTGGAGGAGGGAATTGCACTTTGTTACTTTGTATCCAGGGAGGGGAATTTAGTTTCTAGTTTCAACTATGTAGTGCCGATACTTTGTTTCTCAAATAAAAGATTCTTTAAGGTAAACAATGCCTCGAAGTTCTTTTGAAGAGTTTCATCTGTCGGAACCATGACACATTATATGTCCTGTTTTCAAACTTTCTATTAAAGCTTAGTTTCCCCTCTGTATTTAGACCACTCTTATCAGTCATACTTTTCTCAAAAATTAAATACACCATCTCAATGTTTTAACACATCATATATTCTAGAAATATTATACTACTTATATATCTTATTTCTCTTACTATAGGACCCCTTTACAAATTTTATCTATTCTTTTGGCCATATTCCAACAATATTTAATCCTCTTTATATCCAAACTTTATGTGTATGTATGTATGTATGTATGAACCATATTGAAACAATTATTTTCTTATATAATATTCCCTCTGATGTGTTGAATCATGTTTCTTAACTCCAACTCTAGTCTTCTTCTTTTGCCATGTCACTTTCCAAGTCAGTAAGTTTAGCTTGCCAGGTTGTATTTTTGTGAGTGCTGTTGGGGACAAAAAAACAAATCAAGTAAAGTATCAGTTTTTTGTCTCCCAGGTTGTGATGATTCTTCTGACAGTTCTTTAATCCATTTTATTAATTTTTCTTTTTTATCCTCAAATTTGTTTTGAAATCCTGGAGGATAAAGCATCTTTTTTGTCTTCTTTATTAGAGTGAGATTTTGCAGATTTTCTTTGTATTAAATTATAGTTTTCTTCATTTGTAGCTTTTCTATTTAAGTCACTTTCATTTAATTTATGTTCTGTTGTCTGATTTATTTATTCATTCTTGTCATTTTTAAGTGTTATTCAGTTGTTGATTTAAGTTAGAGATATGTTCATTTATACTGTCAAGTTTATTTTTAATTTCATCATGATTTGAAACAATTATCCTTTGAATCTGTCATAGCATTGTGTATATTTTCTCCTGGGATGTATTTATTTTGTCTTGAGTCATTGTTCCTGCAGATCTTTGAAACTCCAAACTGGGGTCTTCAGGAGAAGGTATTGAGTATAGTTTTCTATCATTTTTAGATAGGTATATAACGTCCATTTTATCTCTCCCTTTTAAGTAATTTTTCATCAGTGCAATCGTCTTTTAATTGGCTTTATCAAGCCAGCCCATGTTAAGTTCCAAACAGCCAAGTCCTATGTAGTTCTTATCTTTATATAATAGTTTTATAGTCCAATATGTTTCCAATTGTCCAGGCACCACTGAAAACAATATTTTATAACAGTTCTTCTTTTCAGGGGTCTTGTACTTATCAACCAATCAGGATTCAATCCAAAGTATTTAACCATCTAAAAATTTTCTAGTAATTTCTCCTTTAGAAGATTAGCCAAAGGCCAAGATTTTTTTTCTCTGCAAACAGTTCTTAAGTTTAAAAATGCAGTTCAGTATGCTTGTAATCCCAGAAGGTCAGCAGTTTCTAAACAAATGTAGTTTCACTCAGTAAGAGATAACTTAGTGCTTTGTTCCTAGCTGTTTTTTGCTGTTTCTAAGCATCTTGCCAAATTCTGAGTCAATACAGTTTCTTCTAATCCTCTGCTAGGTGTCACTGTTCATTTTCCAACTTTGTTTTTTTTAAACAAAGAGTTATTTTTTGTTCTTCTTTTTATATATATATATATAATTCCATCAATACTTTTTCAGTTATAAAGTTTTAGCAGTTTTTCTTAGCTTTCAAATTTATCCAAACTGTGGTATTTTTTCCCCCATCTGAGTTTAATTTGCTGCTTCCGTCTATGGAAAGGAGGTTGTAGTCCTCTCCCTTCTCACTTTGGGAGGCTTTTTGCTTTTGGGGGATCTTTTCCAGGAAATTACTATAAAATAGGAGAGAGAAAATAAAATTCCTCACCCAGTTTCAAGCACGCTGTTCACTATTGTGCTGGTTAGTGCCTTTGGACTTTGACTGCAAGTAGCTTGGGCTGGTCAGTGAAGTGTGGCCGGCTTTCTCCTGTCAGGTTAGAAGGCTTTCCCCAAATTGAACAGAACAACCGCCATCATTCCAGAATCTCTGGGGCACCCTTCTTTTCTTCACTGCCTCTCTGGGGGCAACTTAGACCCATTTAGGGCCCCCTGGCAGGGCGAAATTAGCCACGGGGGTATGGAGATCTGCAATCCCATGACCGGGCCCTACCGCACAAAACAGGGAGTTCCAGCACTATATTAAAAATATTAAAACAAAGGCAATTTATTTGAAAGCAGAACAAAAATGCTGCCCAAGTTATACTATGTATCAAGTAAACATAGACATAGTTTCAAGCTGAGATAGACACATCAGGGACAAAGCAAAAATGTGTATGGTATCTAAAGAACTACTTTACAACGTTGCTTTTTGCATGGTACCATTACAGTAATTGAATTGGCACATTTTAGCTGCATACATCACATACAAAGTAATTAATTTGGTTTTGGCTTAACATATATGAATCTGGTTCTTGGTATCTCAAAAGCAGTTTTTATGCCTTAATATGTTGCATCTACCCAGATGTTCTTCAGCCTTTGCTTTGGTAAATTACCATTTAATAGAACTTGGCTTAGCACAGTGATTCTCAACCTTTTTAATGCCGCGACCCCAACCGGTCGTAAGTCGAGGACTAAACCGGTCATAAGTCGAAGACAAACCGGTCGTAAGTCGAGGACTACCCAACCGGTCGTAAGTCGAGGACTTTCCCTGCCCGGGAGCGCCGCGCATGCGTGGTTCCACCCCCTGCACCGGCCGAGGCGTAGCTGGCAAGCGGCAGAGACGGAGCAGGCCAACCACCAGCTGGCCCAGCCCAAGGGAGGTAAGGCACCTGCTGGAAAAGGGGGAAAAAAATGGCGGACAAAAAAAATGGACAAAAAAATGGCGGACAGCCTTGCTTTGAGACCCCCATGAAATGGTCGATCGACCCCAAATGGGGTCCCGACCCACAGGTTGAGAACCACTGGCTTAGCACAATATGTGAACCCAATCTGTATTTGATCATACGATAATTCCAAGGGATAGGGAGGAGAAGAAGCCACTTGTAGACAGCATCGCCCTGTTGTGAGGGATTAAGTCTTTCTTGTGACGGTAAAGCAATGGATATCCATGCCCCCAACTGTTCTGTTTTGTACAGTTTTGCAACTAAGAACAGTCTCCAGCTACCACCTAAAAAGTACAGTGGATTTATTTTGAAATGTTTTATTGAAAGTCCAGATATAAATTTGCTGGCATGGAGCTCCACCTTGCAAAGCAGCAACAAAAATGGATTAGATCAATATTATGCAGTTGCACACTCCTTCCTTGAAATGGCCAATTGCGTAAGAGTGGCTGAATTGCCTTTTATCTTTGTACTTCCAGAGGTGTCTCTTGCTTCCTTCATTAAGTACAATTACTGAAAGATATGTGTTTTCCATTTGTTTCCTGTGGTGGTTTTAAAGTCGAGGCAACTGGTGGAGCCAGATGGCTTCAGTATAGAGTTCCTCCCCTTGATAACGGAGCTTTGTGATGTTCTGTAGCTGAGTTCTGACTCAGTAAGTCTTTCTTGTTTCTCTGTAGGCTGTAAACACATTCAACCCTGAAAGTTCAAAGAATTAATCTTTAGTAGCTACTTAGGAAGGCAATGAATGCTAATAAATAAATAAATAAATAAATAAATAATGCCTTTTAGGTTTGGCATTGAAACTTTATTAACCAAAACAGAAATAGGTTTAGGTCCCTCAGTCTAGCCAGGGGACAAGTATTTAGTAAATAGAGTTTTCAAAATGAAGAGAGTCTCAAAGTTGAAAATACGACCAGCGGCCTTACAGAAGGATAGTTTGAATCCACAGTCATCAATCCACAGAACCCACAGAAACTAGAAAGCTCCATCAAGTGCTTCACTGATCTCCTGACTGTGCCTCTGATATTACAGGTGCTAAAACAGAACAGATTGTCTTCCTCTTGTTGCTGGATTCAACGGGAAAGTACTGTTTTTAACATCTCAGGATGATATAAATTGTTCTTAAGCAGAAGGACAATTAAGAACAGCTAAGGACAATTGTCTTACTCATGGGTTAGAAGAGATAAGAAAACAGTGTCATAAGGCCAGGCCTGAAAAAAAAATATGCAGGGGCGTGTTGTGATTATATGACACAATGGGAAAGGCCCCAAGATGTTTAGGGTTAGATTTACGAAAACAGAGAGGGAGGTGGGCAGAAGAAGTGCAGTATGTACAATATAAAGGTCAAAATAGTTACTAGATGTGCTATGAAAAGACACATACACAGAGAGAAGCAGGCAATACAAATTATGTTGTCAGCCCTTCAAGGTAGGCGGGGTCAAGGAACATGCACAGCAAAGATTCCAGGAATGTTGTCGGATTGTGCCAGTAATTTAACAGAACCAAAACTTTCACTGCTCTCTTTTAAGGACAACAAGGGCAAGGTGAGGGTGTTCTGAATTTTTCTCTTGCTTTCTGCTTTCCTGAGGCTGAGTGACTGTTCTCCCTCCTCCCACTCAAGGCCACAGTTAAATGCTTTTATGCTAATGCCTGAAAGATGGAGGTGATTATGCTTAGCATCACACCTGTGAAGCATCTCAATAACTTAGCAAAGCACGAGTGATTTGGCATGCTTTTATTTTATTGAAAGTTAAGGGATGAAAACCTCTGCCTATTTGTAGATCAGTGCTACATGTCTGAATATATAAGTTGGTCTGCCTACATAAATACCCGTGTTCATGCAGATGTACAGATACACACCATGTTAGAACAATTCTATTTCATTGGGGTACCTGAGAAGCATCAGATGATTTGAAGGTGGCGACCATATGCTCCTCTCTCACCTGCAAGTCTTCCATTGCATGCCAAAATAAGAACAGTTAGGAACAGATGCTATAGCAGCTTGAAGAAACTCTGTCTTAGATTTGTTTGGTGGTGTCAATTGTTTATGCTTATTGTTCCTACTTCTGCTTTCTACATTCCATGATATTTCTCGGTATGTTATGAAAACTTTTTAAATATAAAAACTAGTTTAGTTCTGCTGCAGAGAGGATGCTTGTTCAAGTTTGTTTGGATTTTGGCAAATCAAACAATGAAAGAGGTAGACTTGTAGTGCAGTGGTAGAAGACCGGATGTCTTGCATGCAAATTATTCCAGACACAAAAATCTGACATCTTCAAGAAGTCCTAAAAAAAAATAATCCTGTCTGAATGTACTGGGAAGTTCAGATAGTTAATATATATTGAAATATGGGCTTCAAAGGTGGGAGGTACCCTGAGCCTGTTTGAACTCTGAGAAATCACGTTCACCATTGACATCTTTATGTCCTGTCCTGATTTGCAGTAAACTTGGGCAACCCAGATAGTGCAAATTGCTGGTTCCCTTAGATAAAAACAAACAGCGGACCACAAAGAAGGTGAAAAAGCAAAATCCTTTTCTGAAGCTTCCCTTTCCTGGAGTTGCCTCGCAAGTGGGCACTGCAACCGGGAAAAATCACAGCCATAGGAACCTAACTACCTGCACAGAGCATCAACTTGTTTCCCCATCAAAGTGGTACCTCTCTATCTATTCACATAGAACATGCTTTCAAGCTGTTAGACGGACAGAAGCTGAGGTGAGTGACAGGAGTTCCCTCTGCCATGCAGTGCTAAAACTGCCAGAGTAGAGATCATCTCCAGCGTAATTAATCCACTGAGCCACCGTGCCTCTGGGGAATTGTATAATGAAGTGATATAAGCCAGAAATAATATAGAAATAAAATAATTAATTAAAAATACAACAGAAAAGTATATGAACACACATATACCAATCAGAGCCTAAAGCTTTTTTTAAAGCAAATTTTCCATGAGCTTCTTGAATACAAAAGAAAAGAGGGTGCCATTTGAGCCTCTGGGGGTGGGAGGGGAAATAACATATCCCAAAATAGCCCTGCTGCAGCAGAAAAGTGCCTTGAACCTCAGGCAGAGAAGGGATTCATAGTAGATCTCCTAAGAGATCTGAGCCAGATAGGAAGAGTTTTTATTGTTTGAAACTGTGGGTAGGTAGTTCTAGTAGCGGCTTTTAATACTTACATGAGCCTGGAAAATGCCATTCAGCCTCCATAGGGCCAACTCTGCCTGGATCCCATTACTTTTTGTGCAACACCTGCTACATTGTTTGTATGAATCTGATAATAAATCAGTTAATACTCACTGCAGGGGTGTGGTTGTCATTTTTTTCCCCGGTCTGGGTAAGATTTTGGAAGTGTAATTCCCCCCCTCATAAAAAAATAAAGAGAGAAATAGAGGTAAAGCAGAAAAAGGGAAGCTTTGAAGAAGACTATCGAGCGATTAATTAACATATTGTTTATGATAATTAACTATTATCTATTATTTCTTATTAAATACATGAACCCAGACATTATGCTTTGCTAAATATTGAGAACGTTATTTGGAAAAACTCCAACCCCAACCCTAATCCCAACCCGAATCCAAATCCCAATCCCAAATCCCGATCCCACTTCATCCCTAACCCTATAAAAACTAATAAAATTTATACCAAAAAAAAGAAAAGAAAAAGGGAAGCTTTGATCTATCCTAAATGGATCAATCCTCCCCCTCTTTATCTCATTTATGCACTATTGCTGGCTATCATTCCCCCCCCCCCGACTGCAGTAAAACACATAAGAGCCCTGTCAGTTTCACATTGGTGTGCTTTCCCCCCCACAAAAGAAAATACAGTATGGGGACAGTCCTGTTACACATCTTTCCCCCCACTGGTTGTAAAGTTACGGTGCAAGGGAAGGTGGAACTTCCTGTTTTGTCTAAC
>NW_015388109.1:116309-120503 GCF_001527695.2 Protobothrops mucrosquamatus | reverse complement strand
CTAACACCATACTTTCCTGGATACAGAGGACATAGCAGAGAACCTTTTGGCTTCCTACAATATCTCCTGACTCTCTGGATCCATTCCCCATTCCTGAGGGTCCACCAAATTTGAAGGTTTCATTTGGATGGTAAAATGAATGTTGTGGTGTTGTGATGTAAGTTTCACATCTCACGTAGGACATCACAATACAGAGGAAAAAAGAGGCAGAGTTGGCATTGCGATGCTAAGTGAAAGAAATGCCACTCTTTTCTACTCCAACGCATGCATTTGGAAAATAATGTGGGTGTGAAAAGATAGAGAGAAAAGAACACAAAATATATTTCAAATAAGCTGTTTCTTTTTCATGCTCTGCAGTATTGATCTTGCTCTTTTGCTGGTAATTTCTGTGACAACAACTTGTACAGTCAATCAAGCAGAGAAAAATAATTTTCCACACAGCATGGGCTGCTAGAGAGACAAAACTCTGAAGTTGGGGAAACCCTTTTATATTTCTCAGACATATAACGGTTATAGTTATTATTAATCCCAGCAACAGATGGACAAAGTTTTTATCGAAAATTCTTAATGAATTCCTGGTGCTGAAAGAAAAGTCTTCATCATGGTTCAGTCCAAGCCGGGAATAAACAACATGGCAACTGCTTTAGAAAGAAGGTTGCAGTTTATTGAAGAGGAGAGCCAGACAGAAAGATGGCTCTGGAAGAAGAGAGAGAGAGAGCACATATAGGGAGTGGGTTTTTATACCCTCTGGGGCTCTTGAGGTTGTTTCCTGTTCCTGTTTGAGGCTTTGTATTTCCTGTGTCATGTACTTTTGACCTGACTCTGCGTGTGCCCCTTTGGCATCTGTGGGTTAATCCTATTATGTCCTGTCTTTCAGTTTGGGTGGGGTATGTAGATTTTAGGTGTCTTAATCTTCTAGCTTCAACCTTCCTGAATGGTTTGCATCTGCATTTCTACAGAGCTGGTTTCTGCTTGGGGTGAGGGAGACTTGGGGCTATTAAGAAAACTGGGCATGCTTTTCTGCCTCTTTAAGATCCTTTGAGGAAATATAATATTCTGCCCTTTTAATATTTCTTTCTCTGGGGGGGGGCTGACTCCCCACATTGGCAAAGCATTTACTAATCTGAAATTGAAATTTGGATTAGAATTTACACTTTTGTAAACCAGTGGTTGGGTTTAGATATTGAACTAAACCAGAATTTCAAACCTAGACTTGAGAAATATGCCAAAATAGTCTGAATCAAATGTGATCAGAGGCCTGCAAAAGTAGGTTTGGACGTTTTCTAAAACCCAAATTAAAGAAAAGTTAATTTTAGTTTAAAGCAAAATGTAGTGTTATACTGTATGTGAACTAACCCAGAGATTAATAGAGGAAACAGCCAATTATTGACTTAAGTTTATAACAAAAAACTAATTATCAGGTTACTTATATTTTTTATTAATTTTACTTTGTTTATTTATATCCCGCCTTCATTATTTTTCAAATAACTCAAGTGGTGAACAACACACCTTCCTCCTCCTATTTTCCCCACAGCAACCACCCTGTGAAGTGGATTGGGCTGAAACAGAGTGACTGGTCCAAAGTCAACCAACTGGCTTTCATAGCTAAGAAGGGGCTTGAACTCACATAACATGCAACATTCAAGCGATATTTTTTGATACACACCATCACATTTACATGCATATCAACACAATTATTTAAAAGTATTTCAAATGGTATAGGACTCGAGTTAGAACTGAAGTGGCAATCCTCATACATCTCTATCATGCAATTCTGTTTTAGGGTAAAGGGTGTTATGCAAAACAAAGAAGAGATCTACAAAATCAGTGCTTTTTTTGTAAAAAAAAAAAAAAAAGGTGCCAGAACTCACACACGTCATACAACCCGCCTTGCCTACCCTACAAGGTTCCATCCAAAAAAGGTGCCGGAACTCTGTTCTGGGCGTTCTATGACAAAAAAAAGCCCTGTACAAAATAGTAAGCAAAAGCAATTAGAAATCCATGCCTAGATTCAGACAGTGCCTCTTCTTTGAGCTTCTCATTCCTCCCTATTTCAGGTTTTCACTAACCTCCATCCAACCTTTTTCACTCTTCCCTTCCTCTCGATTATTCAGCCTTCCTTTGTATTTTGGCTTTGCAATGTGAGTCTCATTCATTCTCTCTCCATAACCAAACCACCTCAATGTACTTACACATTTACTTTTGTATTAATGTCACAGTCATTCATCATTCTGACATTACTTGACCCTGAGTCTTCTTGTTTTATCAGACACTGTATATCACACAGTCCATTCCCGCTGTAGTCAACTTGCTTTATGGTTCCCCTGGCATTCTCAATTCTCCCTTCCATTTAATAAAATGAGCGGAAACATGCTCTTCCACACAGCCAGATTTGCTTCTTTCAGCAAACTTTTGTCCCTAGATTTTTTGTTTTAACCACACACTACCTTTATCCATTTTCCCAGATGTGTCTGCTTGTTAGTTGCATTGATATTCCAGCTTTTGTTCAAGAGGCATTATTCTTCACAGTAACTCTGTGAAACGAGTTGGGCTGAGAAAGGGAAAGTGACTGGCTTAAAGTTACCCCATGAGCTTCTATGGGAGATGGTAGCTGCAACTTGACTTTTCTAACTTCATGTCCTGCCATTCTGGGGGAATGTTGGCATATTTGGATGCTTTCACTTTGCTGTAATGCTTGGGAATTAGGGAGGGGGATGGCATTTGGAGACAAAGCAGACTCCCTCCTAGCCGGTTCCAACCTGCTTCCAAGGCTGTCATGCCCTGACAGTGACCTGTTATCTGCCTAGCACCTCAGTGTTCTCAAAACATCTTTGCAGTATCATATTGGCTGCCGGTGGACTGGTCGTGGGCTTGGGACTTGGGGAAAACAAAAGAATAGCTTTGTGCTTTGTGCGAGAACTTCAGATTCCGCCTGACTTTCCTGCAACCACTTTCTCTCAGTAAAAGTTATTTGAATCAACCACATAGACTGAAGACTTTTATTTTCCTGACAGACCAGCTGGGGCAGGTCCTTACAGATAGAACTGATCACCTGGAGGTACCAAACTTGAAACTTCATGGTAGAAAAGAAAGCCACATGACTGCAAAGCTTCCTTTGTGGAGGAAGCAGTTGACTGCTGGCAATTTCATCAGTGGTGGGATTTAAATATGTGAACTAGTTCTCTGTGTGGATGCCACTTCCGGAAGTCCATTCTGGGCCTGGGCAACATAAAATTAGCTGCTGGTTCTGCCGAAGTGGTGCAAACCGGCTGAACCACTGAATTTCATGCGTATCCCAGCTCTGAATTCCTTTAAGCCAAAAATGCTCCCAAAGCCTTGAAAGAGTTTACAAATGTGATCTCTAATTTACAGACACAGTTTCACACATGGTTTTTATATAAACATAGCACATAAATTAAACACTTGAAACAACTTCAGCTTTTTTCTATCCCATTCTCTCTGGAAAATGTTAATGTTGTCAATGAACGGAGTTAGGAGAGCATCACAGTGGCACCATTTTGAAGTAAATGGTTATTAGGATTTTTAAAAGTCAACACATTTCTTTCTTAAGAGTTCTCAAGTTATTCATTGCTCCTTCAAGGGTACTAGCAATGTCTGGAGGTAAATATGCATATGAACAGTTTTGCTTCATCTTTGAAAACTAGCAGATATGTACTAGGGGCAACACACAACATCTGCAAGCAAAAATAAAGTTGGCTTCCTGTCAAGATATAAAATGAGATATTTGTCTTCTGGTTAATGAAAAATACTCAATCAGCCAAAGTGAAATATGAACAGTTTCTTTTGCACTAAAGTAGTTTAAATGTAATAACATAAGTTAAGTATCTTTTATTGTATTCTTTATTATTGACTCACTAAAAATGTTGCAACAATGGATGAAAAGACTAGTTAATGAACTAGTCTCATGAGGCATTCACTAAAATTTGAATGGAGACGCATGGTAGAGGGGAACACTTATAGATTTTTTTTCAATTGTCAGTCACAAATGCAGTCTTCACACATTTATGAAACAAATAACACGGCAATTTCATGAGTAACCACAGCATCTTAACATGTCTGAATCTGCAGGATTCCTACAGTCTTACTGATGTTTTTGCAGCATTTAACATTTCCTTTTCATCATTTTTGGTTGGACTCCGAGATTGACAGCAATTTTTCTTTCAGTTCATTTGT
>NW_015388109.1:96788-115281 GCF_001527695.2 Protobothrops mucrosquamatus | reverse complement strand
GTCAGTCACAAATGCAGTCTTCACACATTTATGAAACAAATAACACGGCAATTTCATGAGTAACCACAGCATCTTAACATGTCTGAATCTGCAGGATTCCTACAGTCTTACTGATGTTTTTGCAGCATTTAACATTTCCTTTTCATCATTTTTGGTTGGACTCCGAGATTGACAGCAATTTTTCTTTCAGTTCATTTGTCAATTTATACTTGTTATCATTGACTCCTCTTACATTCCAAGCTACATTTTTCATATTCCATAATTGTCATCTAATATCAACCTTCACCACCCATTATGGTTTCCCTCAACTGAGGCTTTAACTTAGAGCTTCTTAGAAGGGGTGGTTTAGGATAGACATAGATAAATAGATAAATAGATAGATAAATAAATAGATAGATGGATGGATAGATAGATAGATAGATAGATAGATAGATAGATAGATAGATAGATAACACATTGGCACACATTAAAAATGAAATTTTGTTGCTTGCTGCCATAAGTGTACATGTGCATTACACACATTTAAACATGCTATATGCAACATAGGTATAAACCTACATCCTTGCACATAAATAACATATAAATATTAATCACTGTCCATCTTGAATACATAGTGGAAAGAGGAAACTTTAGTGTTCATAAGGTTAGTACTGTATGGAACAAAACTGTGACTGAATCTGGATATTCTGCTTCAGATACTTTGTTATCCAGAAGATAACAAAGAAAACAGGTTGTGAAGAGGATGTGTAGTGTCCCAGACAATCTTGCAGATCCTGCTCAAGCAACACTTATATGCTAGATCCTGGATGGAAGGGAGGGAACTGCCAATAATCTTTTCTGCCATCCTCACCACTCTCTGCACCACCTTCCTTCTCTGAAGCAGTGATGCTTCCAAACCAGACAGTAATGCTGTATGACAGGATGCTCTTGATTGTCCCTCTGAAGAAAGTGGTAAGGACAATTCAATTTATTTCAATTCAATTTATTTGATTTATATACCGCCCTTCTCCCTTGCGGGACTCAGGGCGGTGAACAGGCACATTAATAAAACAGCNCCCCTGCCAACACCGATTGCGACCGGTCGGAGAGGTAGGAGGAGAACCACTGCCAAACAGTGCCTCCTAACCCCAACCCCCTCAGCCGATGCAATAGGATACCATGGTCGATGGTATCGAACGCCGCTGAGAGATCTAACAGGACCAGGATAGAGGAATCACCCCTATCCCAAGCCCTCCAGAGATCATCAACCAACGCAACCAATGCCGTTTCTGTACTGTGCCCAGGCCGGAAGCCAGACTGACGCGGGTCTAGGTAGACGGCTTCCTCCAGGTGCCGGGAGAACTGACATGCCACCACACTCTCAACAACCTTTGCCAAGAAGGGAAGGTTGGAAACGGGGCGGTAGTTGGCCAATATCGCCGGGTCCAGGGAGGGCTTCTTGAGGAGGGGCCACACCACCGCCTCTTTCAAGGCGGTGGGTAGGAATCCCTCACCCAAAGAGGCGTTGACAACTCCCTGGACCACCCCCGCGTACCCTCCCGGGCGGCCATAACCAGCCAGGAGGGACACGGGTCCAACAAACAAGTGGTGGCATTCAGTCGCCCCAGCACTCTGTCCATGTCTTCTGGAGTCACGGGGTCAAACTCAACCCATAGAT
This sequence comes from Protobothrops mucrosquamatus, assembly GCF_001527695.2. Lineage (NCBI taxonomy): Eukaryota > Metazoa > Chordata > Lepidosauria > Squamata > Viperidae > Protobothrops > Protobothrops mucrosquamatus. The sequence goes on along the minus strand of NW_015388109.1, from coordinate 113,624 downwards.
TGGAATCAAGGCCCACCCCCGTCATCGCGCCCAGACCAGCCCATTCGGAGGTCAGCCCTTCCCGAATCCGAGCGATTTTATCTTGCAGGAAACTCGCAAACTCCTCTGCCCGCCCTTGCAAGGAGGCCCCTTGTGCCTCCTGATGTAGGAGGGAGCGGGACACCCGAAAAAGGGCGGCAGGGCGGTTTCCCGCAGACGCGATGAGGGCAGAAATGTAGTTACGCTTCGCTGCCCTCAACGCCACTAGGTAAGTCCTTAAATGTGACCTTACCCGTGTCCGGTCGGTCTCGGAGCGGGTAGTCCTCCAAACACCCTCTAGGCATCTCCTCTGGCGCTTCATCCCCCTGAGCTCTCCGGAAAACCAGGGAGCCCAGGTGGTCCGGCGACGGGGGAGAGGCCGCAGTGGCACGACCCGGTCTAAGGCCCCACTGGCCGCCCTATTCCAGGCGGCCACCAGGTCCCCCACCGAGCCGTGGGTCGGAGTCACAGGTATTGGCCCAAGCTCTGTCTGGAATCTCTCAGGATCCATCAGGCACCTGGGGCGGAACCATCTTATTTCTCCTGGGTCCGCCTCCCCGCGGTGGGGTGTAGCAGTCGGGAAGGCCAGTCGAAGGAGCGAGTGATCAGACCATGACAGGGGCTCAACCACTATGTCCCCTAATCCATGATCACTCAACCACTGGCCGGAGGCAAAAACTAAGTCCANTTTTTTTGTCATAATGGCACAAGCATAACCAAAACTCAGTTTTGCTTCCAGCCTTTTATGTGAAGTAGCATCTTTAGCCTGGAAATTGATTTAAAAACTAAGATAGTGTTGACTACATTCCACCAACTAAGAGATATGCATTGTACTACTTGTCCATCAAGTCATTAATAAATTTTGTAATTGCTGAATGTTTTTAAATGTGTTTTTATGGGTTTAGTGTACACCACCCAGAGCCATGTCTGCAAGATGGGCAGCTATGTAAATCTGATAAATAGATAAATAAATCCATCCTCAGTATGCTTCATCCATCTCAGGACTGTCTACCTCATGCCTGGCTATATTTGAAAGGTTAGTAGCAGAAGGTGAGACCCTTTATTTATTTAATTTATTAAATTTATATGCCATTTGTCTCACTATCCAGAGTGACTCCAGATAGCTTACAATGGCATAAAAGCATAAATGTGAAAATCTTTTTGTTGGCTGCCTCAGTGGAAGTATTTGCCTACATGGATGTGGAGACAGCAGAGGGCAGCTTTCAAACAGCAAGGCAACCTGTTCAACAGGCTAATTTCTGGGTTAGCTATAGTGTACATGAAATTGTAGTAAAAATAGCCTCTCTCTCTATAGAATACGTGAATGATTTGCTTTTATGTGTAGGAATTTCTGTATGGGTTAAACTCCTGTCAAAATATAAACTGAGTTGTGGCTTGCAAAAATCATCAAAGGGATAATGGAGGGAATAGGTTGGGGATTCATACCCCCAATCTTGTTTCATTCTCCATACTGTCTTCATGTTCTCTTTGTTTACCAATTTTGACAGCAGTTTAGCATCAATCCTATAGCTTGCTCCCCTTTACCTGTAGCATGTTTTAATAGGAAAATATGTAACTGCATTTCAGTTATCTTTTCTACCAAGAAAATGTCCTTCGAGGAGTTTAAAATAAATCCTCCATGAAAACCAATTAACTAGATAGCTGCAAGTACCATTTTTTTCCCTGCACATGCTAGTGACGATAAAATTAAGCTGTAATATTAATAGATGGCTTGAAAGTCATATGGAAAATGATTATATATACAAAGAGTTGCAGTTTGAAATTTCACAAGATATGACAAAGTTGTTTTTACAGATTTTTATAACACATACCACAACATTTGAATTAATCTAGAGGATTTTTTTCTTATTTGAAAGTCCAATTTACAAACAGGCACAAACAATTATTATTATTTAGATTTATTGGGTTCACAGCTTGCTCTAACTGCTTAGGTTGTTTCCTCCAAGTTATCTATAAAAGGTAACATATTGTTTATGCTTTTCAATTTTTCAATGAACAAGATTTAATTTTGTTTTTAGTGCATTCCATTCTAAACCATTCATCTCTTTCATGTGTCAGATTTGATAGCCTGTTGATAATTCAGGCTGCATATTAAAGACTGACAAGCTTTGGAAAAATAGCTGAAATATTTTTGCCATAGTAGATCTCCCAAATTTAAGTAAACTATTTAAGCTCCTAAATAGTTTTCCCTCTGTGCTGTTTCAGAGTGAGTTCTCTCTGTCAATTTTATCTGTATGGATGCAGTCCAATGAGTATTAAAAGATATTTATAGCATTGACAGTCACAACAGGATTATTACTGGAATCTCAAGAGCTCTATAAAAATCAGAAGAGATTAGAAACTTGACAAATGGTACATGTGTCCGTCAAGTCTATGAAGGAATTAAATTAAAGCTGTGGATCATCTATCTTCTGTTAAAGAATGGAGTCTGCTTTTTATCTTGTCCTATTACAAATGGATAGAAACTAACCCTTGCCAAATTTAGTGAGTATTCTTTGTGTGGGTGCTTCAAATGGTATGGTACAGATACTGGTCCTCCTCCTCCTCCTCCTCCTCCTCCTCCTCCTCCTCCCAAATGTTACAGTGTTTATATCAGGACAACAGTTGCTGAATTTAGTAAAACTAAGTCTATTTCCTGCAGCATTACTTACTTAGTATTTGGAAGAGACTGATCCAATCCATAACATTGTCACTGAGTTTCTTATGTACTAATATAATCAATTAATCTATATGGACACCCATCTCATGGCAGCAACTAACAATGTTGAAACTCAGTACAATAGTCAAGAACAGTAACAATAGATTTAATGTAGTGGACACCGAGGACAACAGCAATCCCAATAATAGTATATCTCCCATCTGAAAACAGCCACAATTTTAAGGTTTCCAAAATACCAACAGTGTTGGGGACAGCAGGTGGTAGATAAATTATTTATGATTTTAACATGATCTTTAACTTTCATTGCAGACATGTTGGACATTGTCAGAAAAGCACTGTAGAAAGAGTACATGCCACTAAGCAGTTGATGAAGATGCAGTCATTTTAAATGCACTTGGTGTCCCACTTGGTTACTTGCTTGCTAGCTCTAGCTGTTAAGAATGATACGAGGAGACAAGTTTTTCCCCCCACTCTCCATTTCAAAAATAGCAATGGCAATAGCAGACTTATATACCATTCCACAGTGCTTTATAGCACTCTCTGAGTGGTTTACAATGTCAGCATATTGCCCTCAACAATCTGGGTCCTCATTTTACCAACCTCAGAAGAATGGAAGGCTGAGTCAACCTTGAGCTCTGTCAGGATCGAACTCTAGAGTGTGGGCAGAGTTTGCCTGCAGTGTTAGATTCTAACCACTGCGCCCCTGGTGCAAATGGCAAAAGGGCAAATGGAACCTTTTTCAACCAATAGCAAATGAGGATGTCAAGCTGGATCAAAAGAAAAGTCCATCTAGCTTAGTTTGTGTTTCCAGTAAAAGGGATCCAGCACCATAGGAAGTTCCTCAGAGTTCACAGATACAGGAGCACCTTACCCAGCAACTTATATTCATGGGTGTTTTGCTGTGAAATACCCAAATTCATACCAATTACCAACATGCCTGAGAGTCACTTGCCATCTGATCCTCAGTGAATGCATCTAATCCTCTTGAAATTATTCATAATGACAACCATCTCTCTAGCTGACAGCAGTAAAAAATCTTCTTAATAGCATTAATGAGTTGGTTAGGAGAATATTTATGTGAAGGAGTCCAACTCCCTATTCAGTGCAAACTGAAGTGCTGATAGATGGCAGCCCAGCTCCTGCTTCAACCCCTTCCAGTAAACAGGAACCTATATCATGTCTCAGTCCCGGGTGCATGAGGGGGTTCTTTGAGGATAAATGCAGACTGTTTTTAATCTTCTGGTGCTCTCAGCATTTTCCCTGCAAAACTGCAAACCAGGTCTGCTGCAATGCTCTTAAGTCCCAGAGGAGAAACCAAAGGGATGGAAGAACTCATGCTGGCCACTGCATGTCTTTCCTTCACAGGATGGTAATTGTTGATTTGCTCTCCTGTTATCTTCTGTTCGTTTTTTCTAACATTTATTCAGAATCTTTCTGTAATCTAAATCCATAAACAAGAAAAGGTCTTATCCTTCTTTTATGCAGCTTTCCTTCATTTAATTTACATATCCTGGAATGTTCCTTATTCTTCATTGGAGAAGTCTGGCCTATAACGTTCTGAGAGATGAAGGAAGATCTCTTGTTTATTTGCTCCAAATCACACACCTCACACAGTCTTGGTGATGGTCTTTCCTTATTAGCCTTCAGCGTAAGTTAGGAGCCCTCCGCATAACCTTGATGCTTAAGATGAGACAAAATAAAAATAAGAAAGTTGTAATGGTGGCAGTCCAATACAAGCAAAATAATTCTGAATAAAACAAGTAACTGGTTTATCTAGTTAATATTAAGTTGATTGGATATTGTGTTGTGTTGTATAGTATCATATCACATTGCCTTTCATTTAAAAACTCAAGGCATACCTACCAGTCCTTTCTCCCATTTTTCTCCACCACCACTCTTGAAGTAGTTTGGGTTGAAAGAACATGACTGGCCACAAAGTCACCTATATAGGCTTTTGTGAGTGAGGATGGACTAGGATCAGGATCTCCCTGTGGTCATCCTAGCACTTTTATTTAAGAGTCTCATCTAATCTGCACTTGCTGTCTTGAGGCTCATGATGGCACTTCAGAACTGGCTCAGACTTTACGTATGCTTACTCAAGTAGACTACACAAAGTGTGAAATCAGTGGAGTAGTTCAGTTCAACAATCACTGACATCATGAGGTTTTTTTTCCCTTTTGTTTTGTTAATTGGGGATTTTAGAAAACTGTTATAAAGATTAAACTTTGTCTGCAGGATTTAAAAGCATGCATATGTATAAACCCATGGACTGGATCCAGAACTGTGTGAACCTGAACTCCATTAAGGGGCTGACTGCATTGGAGGAAGGGAACTGAATGGTTTTTCCTCAGTCCTACATCTAAGTTTGGGGAGCTGCCAGAACAGTGAAGGGGAACAACAATCGGCTGGTAGGAAGAAGCGTAGGTGAAGAAGAATGGCAATCTCAACACAGATGTGTAAAGACCGGTTCAGTAAATAATATTGTGTTGGAATGCTCTTAGAAAGTAAAATATATGCTCAGTGTACCAACCTATTTTAGAGAGACCAGTTCAACCATGAAAACAAGCTCCTCAATCAGGCAACAATCCATCTCATTCCATTTTTATGGCTATCTAGGAGAAAAACATACCCTGACAGCTGACCGTGGCTGACAGTTTCTGGTCAACTCAGTTGCAATTGTGGAATTTTGAACAGAGGTTTTATTGCGAGTAGCTTTTAGCATTCTTGAAAACTGTCAGGGAAGATGTTCATCTGAGATTCTCAAAAAAGAAAAAAGAAAAAGAAAAAAAAAGACAATCTGCCCTACCTGGATTTTCCTTCCATTTTTATAGCACTGAGAGGTGAGGATTCGATTCCAAAGCCATATTACTCAATAGATGGGATTTCAGAATTATAGGCTAGACACTTTGGTCCTGAGGCAATTACACTTCAAATTTCGCAGTGTAGTTCCACATTTCAAAAACTACACATAAACACCCTCAGAAGAAAGAATATCACGATATTTACAAATTATGAGTTAGAAGAAACTGTGTTCAAAAGTCACTTTAAAAGATTGGGGTAGGAGCATGAAAAAAGGGGGCTTAAAATAATGCAGTGATAAAACTGAGAGTGGGAGGAAAATTGAGGGACTGAGCAGAATCAGCCTTAACAGATTGGCTCATCCCTAAGCAAAAAAAAGCCTTTCCTTGTTTTAGTGGGGCATCTTTCAGCTTTCCAAGTATTTAATTAAGACTAGTTAAACAAGGCAAGCTAAGGGCTTCTTCCCCTGTGATATTTGCTTGGAGGAAAGGAAAGTGATGATGGGCAACTCCATTGCTTGCATCTGGGAGGTTACAAGGCATAGTCCCTCCTGCCTAGGACTGTCCTGATGCCTCAGTTTCCTTAGGTGCAGAGAAGGCTGCTTCATTTCAAGGCATACATCTGTTTGATTTTCTGTACTTCAAGCTGTGTGTTTTCTGGTATACTGTTAGTTATCAGAAGTGCACATTAGGTAAGCTTGTATTAAAATATGAACCAAACTAATTTCCTGTGCTGTTTCCTGCTGGAACAAGATTTCTTTTGATCTGTGCCACAGCAGCGGATAATTCCTTTGGACAGGAGTTCTTCTTCTGTTATTCCTTCCCTGAGGGAAGCCTTCTTTTGAAGAATTGGAAAGGCATGTAGATGCTGATTCTGCTTGATCTGGGTCCATTTTTATTAAAGAGGGTGAAATTTGAAATTTGTGCTTTCCTCTCTTGACACCTGAAAGGACGTGTGGACTGAAAGTTTGTAAGATACAATTCACAGAAGCTGATGCTGAAACTGAAATTTGAAGGAGAACCTCAGAGATTGTGCAGAATAAGCTGTTTAAAAATATGACCTACTTGGCTACCTTTTCAGATCTATAAGCATTCTTCATTTTGGTGTCTTCTGGATATATTGAACCATTAACTCTCTTAATAACAATGGTAATTGCACTTAGACTTACATACCACTTCATAGTGCTTCACAGCTCTTTCTAAGTGATTTAGAGTCAGCACATTGTCCCCATCAATCTGGGTCCTCATTTTACCCACCTCGGAAGGACGGAAGGCTGAATCAATCTTGAGCCAGTCAGAATCGAACTGCTGGCAATGGGCAGAGTTAAGTTAGCCTGTAATAGTGCATTCTAACCACTGCACCACCATAGCTAATATTCAAGCAGACGAGTGGTGATGCTGATTAAGAATTATGGGAACCTTGTTTTGGGACCTTTTCTTTAACTTTTTTCCACATCTGAGTTTTGAAACTACATATATTTTTGCATTATGAATTGCTCAGAGTCACAAAATTGAGATGGGCAGCTTTATAAATTATACACTCACACACAATACCATCGAGTCCATTGGAGTTGGGCAAGTAATAGATTCAAATAAATAAATGGACAGACAAAATGGGAATAATCTCAATGCCATACCCAATGTGTCATTTCAGCCCTGTTGAGAGAGCATGCTGCCAATCACAATTGTCTGGGGCAAACTGATATTATGTCCACTGACGACTTCTGTACTGGGACATCACAATACGAATCCCACTCTTTCTTATATCCTGGCATCTGATGCAGGAGGGTAAATCATAATCTTTTACATTCTGAATCTTGTTTTTGTCACTCTCCCTCAATAGACATTTTTATTTGCCAGTAATGCAGGTATTATATGTATATGGAGTATATATATAGAGAGAGAGAGAGGGAAAGAGAGAGAAACCCATAAAATCTCTGACATAAATATAGTTTGGTTTGGATGGTTCTACTTCTGTGATTTGTTGTTGTTGTTGTCAAAAAATTCTTCGTTCTTAGAGACTGAACCATCTCAAAAATTATAGGGGCAAACCCTTTAGTCCAAAATGTTCCAAATACGAAGAGTGAATTTGCAGAACTAGCCAACTTTTACCGTTTCTCAGCAGCCACTATTCACTTTCAAGCAAGCTCCAGGGAAATCAATATATTCAGACAATATCACCTCAGCGATCAAATGTTTGAAATTGCTGTGCAGAGTTCCTTCTTGTTAGAATACCCCCTTATGGGTGAATTCATACAGAAAAAGAGAGAATGACCAAGAAGTAGGAGGTAAAAACACATAAAAAGGCTTTATTGGAACCATTATTTTCTGTTGTATATTGTGGACTCCATTCTGAATAATGTTGTTACTGGGCTTTGAAGTAGAACATTATGTTTTTAATCATATAGCACATTCTCTCAGATGGCATGAAAAATGCATGAATGATTTTTTCAAAAAATACAAAACGGCCCTTATGGATGGTAGCATATTGCTTAGCAACCAATAGATTTCCTTTTCAAGATAAGAATTTTAATACTGAATTGTCGTTTTGATTATGCTTTCCCAGTACTCTATCACATATCATATATCTCTAATCCTCTCTTGATGCCTACAAGGGTCTTTGTCTCATCTTTTTTTTTTAAATGGATAGATAGATTAGATAGATAGATAGATAGATAGATAGATAGATAGATAGATAGATAGATAGATAGATAGATAGATAGATAGATAGATAGATAGATGGATGGATGGATGGATGGATAGATAGATAGATAGATAGATAATCTGTAGTGAAGCAAACCAAGCCACTAATTCAAATTCTAAGCAGCAATTGTAGACATTTATTATAACTTAGTTATGAAAAGATTTTTTTTTGAAAAATGCTTGTTTATAATATTGAGCATGTTAGATGGGAATCAGATACTGTATATGGAGGTTTGAATACAATTCTATGTGGGGATAAACCTCTGTGAACTTTACTTCTGATGTAATCTGTGTATCAGAACCAAACATTTTTAAAAATTTTGTTCTGTAATGTGGCATGAATAAATAATGTAATTTTCCATCCAAAACAGACCTCAATTCTCCTCCTGTTGTCTTGTTTCACAAAAAAGTGCACCTAAAAACTCCCCCCCTCCCATTTTAAGGCTGGCACAACACAGTTGGTAAAAATGTTATGACTGCATTAGGCGTCCCCTGTTCTAAAATTTGGGATATGTTGACAGTTATGTAAAATGCCAACTCCAAATTGAAAACAAAATTGTGATCTAGAACCAAGGCATCTGCTGTCCCTGGCACACTGTATTTCCCCTTTCTCACAAAGAGAAGTCTGCATTCGATTCCCTACTTGAACGGACTTTGCATGGGATGGCTGGGCCTTTTGTGGTCTTATATAGCCACAGGCCTAATTCCATGGATTCCTCAGACTAATTTGTCAGATAAATACTTGGGAGCTCTCTAACCCTTTCTCAGCATCCCACTGCTTAAAAGAGTGACAGAAAAGGGTATTGGGGGGAAAGAATGAGAGATTTACAAAAGGATCTCTAAAAGAAAGCTGGTGGTTGGTGCCACCCACATTGAATTCCGGCCATGGTCATCCCTTCCTTGCTTCAGACCTGTCTACCATTGCCATGTTTTCTCTTAACAAATTAACCCAGGGGAATGTGTCTACTTAGACTGATCAAACCTCCGCATCTGTTTTCCACTAGAAGGCAGCATGTTGAAATCTGCTTGCACTCTTCAAGCCTGGGCAAAGGTAATCCAGTCTGCTTTGAAGGCTCGATCCAGATTCCAGCAGTAGACAAACCCACACTGGATCATTCCGGAAGGAATCTGACTTGGGTCCAGAGTAGCTATGTTAAACAGCTGCTTCTGCTTATTTTGTTTCTGTTCCTTTTATAGAAAATACACATGGTGACATATTTTTTTAGTTTTCAGCAGGATGCAATGAACTAAGCCAGCAGGATGCAATGAACTAAGCCAGCACCATCCACTAGGAGGGAACAAATCTGCCAAATTTCTTTGAATTAAATGTAGGAGATTTATAAATGTGCACTCTCCAATAGATCAGCATGGAGATGAGACATTTCTTTGAAGTTGGAGTTGTGGCTTTGATAACACCTGGCTTAAAACTTAAAAGCTAAGCATGATCAGGCCTGTGTGGTATTTGGAAGGGAGATCCTCACCAAATGTCAGGGTTATAGGTGAATCTGTAAAGCCAAAGAAACATCCCACAAGAAGTCAGAACAAACCAGAAGAAGTCAGAACAAACATTTTCAGGGGTTTTGCCAAGGAAAGTAAATCGATCTATCCTTGTAGTCATCAAGAGTCAAGCTTGACAGAGTATATCATGCTTTTACCCTGCAAACTAGTTTTCAGTCAGAGGAGTGAGTGAATGAATATCCTAAGGTAGACTTGAATGTAAGAAAATGGAAAATGAGCAAATTAGATTATGATGTTGACGGAAAGAACTTAGAAAAGGATTTTAAGAATGGGAAAGGAAATGTTTGTCTCTTGATCAAGGCCTTGTTAGGTATTCATTATAAAACATATATAAATCTGCATTTTTAAAACAAGTTTTATTAACTTTCCAATTTTACAAAGCTTCAGGTATTAAAGAAGCAACATGGTGATTGGATAATCCATAGTCCAATAACAAGCTCTTTCATATATACATATGTCAATTTACATCATCAAAAATTTCCTCTCTGTTTCCCTTGGTTATTATCTCACATTCAAATTAATACATTGCTAGTTATAACTCAATCAATTGAAACATTTATCAATATCTTTTGACTTATACGCCTCCATATCCTGTTTTTGACTTTTATCTGATTTCAGTTACAGTATTCCAGTTGGCTTAATGTCCATAGTATTTAGATTTCGGATAGCCCACGGTTCCCTTAGTTCATTACAAAATAGTTATCATATCTAAAATACACTTATTATTTATTCAGATAAATTCTTTATTTCACAATCATATTCTACTTCTCATCCTAATATCATCACTTACTAATAAAATAACCATTATCATCTAAATCCATCTTCTATATTATAATTCAAAACTATTATTCTAGTAACTAATTTATTTCCCTTATAGGTCTAAATTCTAAATATTAAATCAATTAATGTCTTTTAAAATCTCCCTAGCCCATTAAGTGAAATTTTAGGCTCTTCCATTAAAGGTCACATAAAAAAAACATTTTTTAAGTCTAACTCTGGCCTTCCTTTTATGCCAAACAGGCTTCCATAGTAGAGCCTTTAAATCCTCGGGTGGATCTCCCTTCATTCCTGCATATGTCATTTGAATCAAGGGAGACCATCCAGTTATCAACTTGTCAAGGAAGCTAGTCCCTTCATAGTCATTAGATTGTTGGCCTGATAGTTTGAGTCTCCATATTTGGCTTAGTATATTTGTCATGAGTTCACGCTGGTCTTCTTCTTCTTCTTCTGGTTTCAGCTGGTTTAAATATTTGTATTTGTTGTTATATAAAGAGAAATAATATGTAAACATGTATGTATAAATACATATTTTAATAATGTGCTGATTTATTAAACTAACAAAGAAATGCTCCTTGGTGAACAATTTTGTGTGACTCAGAAAAAAAAAATCAAGGAAATCCCCAGTAGAAATAAAGGTGGGAAGTGCAAAGATCTGGAGCCAGATTTTTTTTTTTCATTCTCTGATTAATATTATTTCTCTGGCTTTTCCAACAAATCTGCTTTGGCTAGAACAGCTGTGCAAAAATTATTAGGTGGATTCCTTCTGCCAGAAGGCTTTAAAAAAATCTTTGTTTGGCAGCTGCATTTTTTTTTCTGGTTCTCATGACTAAAAATATCAAAATAAAAATCAAAAGATCAAAACAATAAGAAAACAACAGTCTACATTGGAGGATATTTTATTCCAGAAAAGGGGACTGCATGGTGAAGATTTTGCTTCCTCGTTCTTTCTACATTGAAAGGAACTAAAGTAAAACATTCCTGTAAACAGAAGAGCAGTGTGATTATTATGATAAGACACTCCTCCCCATTTCTTCCCATTATGGAGTGAATGATGAAAGCCTCCCTCATCTCATTGCCATGGGTCTTGCAGTATTGCCCTTTGCAGTTCCTCCAGAATCAGGAGGATCAATCTCTGTTAAGGCCAAGACTCAGAAGAAAGTAGATTCACAACCATCTGTGTGGCCTAGAGCAGGGGTAGGCAACCTTGGCTCTTTTATGACTCGTGGACTTCAACTAATCATAAAAGAGCCAAGGTTGCCTACCCCTGGCCTAGAGGAAAGAGGATGAAAATTCACGTAGAATCACCCCAAATCTACTGTTGGAATATTCAGTTAGAATCTGATTCTTGTATCTCAAATCCATTCTCCCTGTCCCATGTCCTTGAAGGAAAGAGGGTGAGTCTTGACCTTCTTCTACAGGTCATCCTTTCAGGATTTTGAAGGGACTGTCATATAGCCCCTCAGCTTTAAGGATAAAATGGGCCTGACTCCTTCATTCTCTTTTCATAAGACTCATCTTTGTTGCTTTTTCTCTAACCCTTTTCCACTTTCCCTGGATCCTTCTTAAAATACAGTGCCAAGAATTGGAAACAGGTTCTTGGACTGCTTGACTCCAGCATACACCTCTAATTGAAGTACTGCCAAATGTTGCTGGACTAGGCTAATCCAACACTGAAGATGATGGAGCAGGCAGGAAGTCAGCTGGAGCAAGGAGATCTGGGTTCTAGTCTTCCCTCAGCTATAGAAATGTACTGAATGACTTTGGGAGAGTTATTCTCTTTTCAGTCAAGTCAAGCTTTATTACAGTCTTAGACCAGCATAATTTCAATCCAATCTATCTCATAGGCTTGTTGTGGGGATGTTATTTTGTGCTATTAAATAAAAGGTGGGATACTAAATCAATCAACCAACCAACCAACCAACCAACCAACCAACCAACCAACCAACCAACCAGTAAGGGTTGCATTTAATGTTGGCCCAGTTAGCACTTCAAGTTTTCTTTATTCCTTTGCTTAGTTGGGTTGAGGACAACTGTCTTTTCTCCTTATATTTTTGGGCTTTCAAATATTCACATTAGGATTTATGAACAATGATATATATTTTTGTGACTATCTCAGTGAAGGAAAAATGCCACCAGACATCTTTATTTATATACTGTGCTATTTAAGTGTGTGTGCCTTCAAGTCAGCTTTTTTTGACTTTGGGTGACTGCCTGGACTCATCCCTGAATTTTTCTTGACAAAGTTTTTCAGAAGCAGTTTGGTATTGCCTGCTTCCTAGATCTGTGAGTGACTGAGAGGCTCAAGGTCACTCAGCTGGTTTTGTGCCTAAGGCACAGCTAGAGCTCATGCTCTGGATTCACATGTGGTGTCTTAACCCACCACACCAAAGTGACTCTATACTCAGCATTTATAAAATGTTAAGTCTAGCTTATTTACTGTTTCCAAGGGCTCATCCAAATTAACTTTCTTTAGTTGATTAATCTGCATTTCTTAATATAAAGTGGTTATTGTTGCCTGGGGTTAAGCAAAACCAACAAAACAAAAACAGAATGAAGAGTAGCCACTTCTATAACAAACACAACCTTTTTTCTAGTAGAATTAATTTAATTTGAGAAGTTTCAGCCCAATTTAATGTGGGTTAACTACTGAAAAATTCAGTAATGGGAATCCTGTTCCAATCTTGAACAGAGTTCTAGGGAAAACTTTATTGAAGGCTTTGGGATATTTACCAGCCAAACAGCCTATTGCACGGTTGACAGCTTAATTATCTCAGTATAGAAATTAAGCCAAATAGACTTGACCTCTGTTACTTTTCTCCAGCCATTCTCTTAATTAGTATCATCATTGTTGATGGGCAAACGAACAGTGTTAGAATTGAAAAATAGATTCAAGCACTTCATTGTATCTTACATTTTGAGATGAAGCAATTGCTTTTCACAGCTCAGAAAAGCAAAGAGAAATTTTGTTCCAACACATTAAGGAAAAAAATTGTTTTTCCTACTGTTATTAGATCTACTAAGTTAATTCCCTGTTCAATATGCCTTTCTCTCTTTAAGCAACTCTGGTTGTGCAAATAAACAATGATTATGAATAAGTTCCATCATAGCACAAATTTTCCCAATGTGATTTACTGGAACAAGGGTCATGTGATTTCTTGTTACTGTTGTTGCTTTTTTTTAAACACTATGGATCAATAGAAACAACTTATATATGGAATTATAGCTCCATAGGTCCCTCACTTCCCTGCCTCCATTCCTGACTGAATTAAATAGCAGCCTCTTCAGACTGCTATCTAGAGCAGGGCTTTTCAACCAGTGGTACGGGTACCACCTGTGGTACATTGGCACCTGGCAGGTGGTACGCGACCATCCTAGAAAAGTGGTAGCGGGGGAGGGGAATGAGCTGAACTGGTGGAAGCACCGCACAAGCCTGAGCAAGAGATGGCTGGAGCTGCAGGGCTATCAGGGCTCAGCGGAGGTGCCAGGATCAGCGCCAGGCTCCAGCTGGAGCTCAGCGCTGATCCTGGCACTTCTGCTGAGCCCAGTAGCGCCGATCAGCTGGAATGTTGCAGTATCTCCAGGCTCTTGTGATTTACATTCAGATGCTTGGCAACCGATACATATTTATGACGGCCACAGTGTCCCAGGGTCATGTCAAGTGACGAAAACCTGCGGCAACCACCCAGCAGACGGGGGGAATAAAAACCAAACCCCCCACCCCCACCCCACCTCCGCTCCAATCCTCAACAAAAATGCTCACAACAATGAAAACCTCGGACAGGAGGAAGAGCGCCGCTGGGCAGGCAGGCAGGTGTCTTGCTCGGCTGTGCCTTGGTGGGCACTTTTTTCAGTGCCATTGTAATTTGGAACAGTCACTAAGCGAACTGTTGTAAGTCGAGGACTACCTGTACTTTATCACTTTTTTCCTTTTTTTTTGGTCATCAAGTTTTTGACACCTTGCTAGGCGACTGGTGGTACTCAGATGTTGCCATATCCTAAAAGTGGTACAATGGGTGAAAAGGTTGAAAAGCCCTGATCTAGAGAAAGAGCAGCTGTGATGTTTTAAACTGAATCCAGATGTTTGAATAAAGTCTCCCCATTTTAACTTCTGAATATTTTGGGCAGTTCAGGACAGAGCCTTTGCATCATTCCAGAATTTGCTCCACATCTGTGCACTATCACATCATTCATCTGTGATGGCAGTTGAGCCCATTTATCTCCAGCTTACCATGAGTTACCTTGAAGGCAATCTTCTCTTTGTAATCTACCGCTTGCACATGACTTTGTTGGAACCTGGCTTCATTCTGGGCTCCTCAATTAAAGCCAGCCTCTCCCTACTATGGAGTCGTCCACAATAGCCTTATGTCAAAATTTCCCAGATTTGGAAAAAGCAGCACATGTTGTCCTTGCAGTTCCATTGTATCTCAAGAGTTGTGGCTGGGCTCAAATTGCATACTAAAGTCCTGTGCACTGAGGTCCTCAGTGTTTCTAAAGATTGTAAGATTAGTGGATGTAGATGGTTACTAGACAGCTTCAAAACCTTTATATAAAAACTGGGGAGTTAAAGTGATGGTGATATGGAAGCCCTTAAAGAAGGGAGGAGGGGTCATTTTTCTAGCAATAACCACATTCCTCATCCAGACCATGCATGGGGATAAATAAGACCTTTCACATCCGGTCAAAAATTATGGTAAATCAATCATGTACCGTACTTGCACTTAAAAGTAATGGGCAGTAATTAGCCCTGGCAAGTATTAAAGTTAATAAAATGCCTGATATTTTACAAACTCAAGTGCATAAAAAACTTTGAAGAAACAAGCATACATATTCCCCCCAAAAATGTACCTAGTACCAATGATGCAAAGAAATGCCTCTTCCTAGTTTAATTAGCAGCACACAACGGGGAGGAGGAGAATGATAAAAACAGCATTGGGTTGTTGTGATGCAAACCTCATCCCTTATATATCTGCATTGTGAGCAGAGTTAGAATTTATTGGCTTGATGCTACTTTCATTATTCTTTTGATAAAAGCAGCAAGTTCCTGTAGATGACCTTGGTAGCAGAACAACAATAATATTTTCTTCCTGGCAATTGTACAAATTTCCTCATAGGTTAGGCTGCCTTAGAACAAAACAGAAAATTTTGAGCTAAGTTTCTGGGCCATGGCTTGGAAAATATTGCTTAGTCATACGAACAGGGAGATGGTGCATCTAATCTTCTCTGTGATGACTTGCAAAATCTTTAAAGATTACACAGCAACTTTGGACTGCAGTGCCTGTTCCTGATTTAAAGAGAATCTCTTGAAACTCCTAGTGATTTTGGTAATGAAGACCCAATTAGACCGTAAAAGTTGTTAAATTAAGAGCAAACTAAAGAGAAATAGACATTCTACTCTTAAATCTTGTTATATGGGACCAATCATGGGTGAAAGCATATAAGAGCAAAAACATTTCATATCAAAGAAACTGCAGTCATACCTCTGAGGCACTTTCATCTGGTACTTTTCCTAACTCTTCTGAAGTCAGAAGACCTTGTGCTTATCTTCAAATCCTGAGAATATGCAGAGAACCCCATGGGCCAATCAGCACTTTTCCAGCTGATCTATCTGGCTCATAATTCAGCGCTTGGGGCACTTTCAAACACCTCGACACAATTCTTCAGCTAAGCTTCTGAAGGTGAATTGACAACTTATCAGTGGTTTTACAGTCCAGCTGTTCTCTTTCTATATCTAGCCATGGCTGAAGATAGCTGAAATGGGGCAGATGAGGAAATGAATACCTATTTGAAGAGTGAGGGATTCTTGAACCCAGAAGTTATATCAAGGTAGGCATTCCAGCCAATCACCCACAAGTTCCTTTCAGCTGCAGCTTAGCTATAAAATCCTCCAACTTAATGGAGGATAAAGTGGCAGAGAGATCCCTGCCCCCAAAAGAGAACTCTCTGCCACTTTATCCTCTATTAAGTTGGAGGATTACTACCTAGATAAACAGATATCATACAATTAGGAAAATCTAAAATCACCTTTGAATGAGAGAGGTGACCCAGTTGGGGACCCAGGAGGATCTCCTGAAATGTTGATAAGTTTATTGGTCTACCCAGATTTTGCAAAAATGCAGTTGTCTGTATGAATTGGTAGCTTCTTGTGCCCTGCCTAATCAAAAGTGAATTTTCAGAAACATTAAAACATTTATATTAGCTGCCCTTCTTATACTAAAGGGCAGCTAATATAAGCTGGGTGGCTTCCAATCAAGAATTACACAACATAAAAACCACATTAAAATTATTAAGACCAGAACATTTTTAATATTGTAAGCGGCCCAGAGTTACCCTGTGGTAAGA
>NW_015388109.1:81507-96688 GCF_001527695.2 Protobothrops mucrosquamatus | reverse complement strand
AAGAAGAAGAAGAAGAAGAAGAAGAAGAAGAAGAAGAAGAAGAAGAAGAAGAAGAAGAAGAAGAAGAAGAAGAAGAAGAAGAAGAAGAAGAAGAAGAAGAAGAAGAAGAAGAAGAAGAAGAAGAAGAAGAAGAAGAAGAAGAAGAAGAAGAAGAAGAAGAAGAAGAAGAAGAAGAAGAAGTGACAACCGCAACCTTCAAACACAAAGCCTCGACGATCTAAACCAGGGGTCTTCAAACTTGGCCCTTTTATGACTTGAGGACTTCAACTCCCACAATTCTTGGGAGTGCCTGGCTGAGGAATTCTGGGAGTTGAAGTCCAAAAGTCATTAAAGGGCCAAGTTTGAAGACCCCTGATCTAAACATCCTCTCTACAGCTAAAATCCAAAGCAGTTTCAAAGAACTGCTAAGAAATTAGTTTATTGATTGCTTTTATTTGACATTCTGTGAGTGTATGATTGTTGCTTTCTCTTTCATTTCCCTCTTTCTCCCTCTAAACATTTGGCTCTTTTTTGTAGTTTTATACAGGGATTTAATAGTAAATTCCCCATATGCAAGCTGGCATAGTTATACATATTCTATGGTTGACCCAAGGTTTGCTAACTTTTGATTCTTCCCTTCTGTTTTCTTAGAATGGGGCTGAAGGCGGAAATCTTGAGTAAAGCAGCTAAGAACTCCTTAGATGGATAGACCAAATGGGGTCAAAAGTTTCAGTCTGAGTGGTAGAAGCCTACCATATTTATTTGTCTGATAATGATGATGATGATGATGTCCATTCAGTCATGTCCAACCTTTGGTCATTCTATGGGCCAAATTCTGGGAGTTGAAGTCCACAAGTAATAAGAGAGCCAAGGTTGCCTATCCCTGTTCTAGTCCAATATCCTAACTATTACATCTCATTGGCTTTCTGACAAGACACCAGGGAATCTAGAAGGAGTCCGCAAGGAGGTTTTAAATTACATCCTCTTCTGAGATGAAACATCTCTGGCTCAAACAATGACTAGAAAAATAGGTTACTTATTCTAACATGCTAGTATTAAATATTTCCCTGATGCCAATCTGGGTTATGTTTGTCGTTGAAAATTTTCACTTTTACATGTGTTTTGGGCTTCATGCGTTTAACATGAGTGGGAATAATGCTATGGAGATAGTGAACAAGGAACCCACTGCCTGGGAATCAGATCTCTTGGCTCTCTGAGAGAAGAAATGTGGCATATCCACATAATATTCAGAGATATGCAATCTGTGCCACTCCAGAATCCACTGAGTTACTACTGCCAGCAAATGGTAGAGCTGGTAAAATGACCGCATTGACTGTTACATATGGAGATGATTACCTCGGTATGGATTTTAGAATAACAGAGAAACAGAATTGGTAAGGACCTTGGAGGTCTTCTGCTCCAACCCCCTGCTCAAGCAGGAGATCCTATAACTGAGTCTGATAGCACCTTTATTGACTAACAAATTTATATGATTCCTTTGATGTTTTTCCACCTTAAGTGAATACAGCTCTCTTCCTACCATGCCCAAACAAGACAGGTGACTATTAATTCAACCCCTCCAATTCCAGGATTATGTCAGTTTTAACAGGGCTGCTCTCTCCCTAAAAGACCAGACCTGCAATCTGCGGAAACTTTGGGGATTCCAGGCTCCAAATGAAAGAATAATGGAGACCAATGGTCAAAGAAGGCCTTGGCTCAGCTTCAGGAGTCTCTGAGCCCAATGTTTTCTGAATTGGAAGCTTTTTTGGATTGGTGGGCTCTATGATGGAATGTAGCCCAGATTCGCAAGAGAAATAAAAGACCACAAAGTTTAGATAGTTTGTCTAGGAAAATGAGAGTTAAGACAGCTCCTCCCTAGTAGTTTTTAGACTGTATGTTTAATGGTGCAAATAGTCTGCTTTAGTCTGGCAAGATTTCTGTCTGTAGGTGAGGAACAATTAAGGAAACAGCTTTGAAGAACCTCTATGCGTCTTCCTTGGATTTTGGAGCCTGACAGCTCTGAGTCCAATCACCCATGCCTTGCCATTTTTTAATTAAATTATTTTAAGTCATTTTATATTATTATAAATCATTTTACTGCCCTTGAAGATCATCAGCTGACAGAGAATGTAGCTGCATACTTTCAGGGGTCAGATCCATTACTATCATGTTATACCGCTGCTACAGGAGTTACCTGTTATCCCTTATTGAAGCTTGTGTAGCTTTTAGACCAGTTTTTCTGGATAGGGTCTGCCTTTGCAATGCATGCAAAGAGTGCCCCCCCCAAGGATCCCATTTTTGGGATGTTCAATGAGGACAAGATAGAAGTGAATAAAAACACACAATTAAAGCATATGTTTTTAACATATGTTCCTTTTGCCCTTCATGTGCTTCATTCTTTTAGCCTTCTGTATTAAATTTTTTTTTCATATATATAACTTTGCAGAAGTGATTTTTCCCTATCCAAAGTGATAGCAACATAACAAGAAACCCCTTCTCTTCTCATGTTTTTTTATAATTGTGGATAAACTTTCTTTCAGGAATTCGGGGGTGGGGGAAAAACCAATATACATATACATACACAATGTACATGTACACATATACAGTATATACACCTACACCTACACACACAAACACATTTTGTTTCATTTTTATTCTTTTTAATTTAAACAAAATTAAAACATTTTAATGGGCACAAGGAACTGTTCCTATTGTACCTAATGAATCAGTCAGTTCTGATTCTGAGTGGTATCTTCCATTCAATTCCAGGAGCTTAGAATACAATATCTTCAGGAAACTGATGCAAGTGGTATTAAAGCTGTGTCGACATATTAAAATATCAAAATATTGGACCTCTATTTTTCCTAACCCCTTTGTTCTTTAATTTCCCATTAAATGCTCTGCATGGAGAAAGCATGCTTTATTTTGGCATTTTTGGCTGGAATAGACTATCATAGCTTACTAAAAAGCTGAGAAAAGGAAACAGATGCTTTATAGGGTTTTTACTTTTTTTATTTAAAAAGAAAATCAGGAAAAATATTTAGAGCCAACCTGCTATCCTAAGGTGAAGCAGAGCAAATAAGATGAGGCTCTAGTTGCCAATGTAGGCACCAAGGTCTCCTCCAGGAAAAAGAAAATCCAAAGCCAGAGTGAACCCCAGAACACCAGCTGTTCTTTCATCTTTGCTAGGTTTTAATACTCAGGCAGCCTCTGTATATCTTTCTTAAGCAGGACTTCTTAGTTTCCCCTAAAGAAATGTTCAAGGACAAGTTTGTTGGTTTGATTTATATCCTATCTTTCTTTTGGGCATTCCCGGTGTTTTGAATTTTATTCCTATCAGATACAATGGGCAAAAAGGGAAAGTGGCTGGCCAGAGAGGCTGAACGAATGTCTATGGTTGAGGGAATTTGAATCCAGGTCTTACTTCTAGAATGACGCTTGACTGTAGTTGACCAGCAAGCTCAAACCATTAAATAGCCAAAGCAGAGTTTCTAAGGTCCTGGTTAACTTAATTACATCTTTTTTTTTTTTTGCAGTTTATAATCCGACAGAGGTTGCCATGCTCCAGGGCCCCTCAGTTAAGCAGTGTCATTGGATGGGACCAAGGAAACCGCCCTTCCCTGTCATTGGACCTCCCTCTGGACTCCCAAATTTCTAGAACTCTTGTGGAGGAGGATGTCAAAAAAAAAAAAAGGGTCACTCACTTCTTTTTTGGCACCTCCCTGCAGTCACGACTGATGCCATATCTTAAGTGCCACCATGGAAATTTATCTCATTGGATGGTTTTAATTAAAAATATATTCTATTCCTGCTTTAGTTCATTTACTTACCCCTTCTCTCTGCATCTGTTGTTCTGTCAGAGACCTTTCATTGTAAAAAAGGAAATAAAACAGGGGATTAGCCTGTCAGCACTCCCCAAGCTCCTCAATCTTTCCCGTTAGGCTGAAAACTTAGAAAGGAGATTATAACTGCATTTAAATTCAGAGACAGTTCTCCATGCAATCAGACCCTCCCTTCCAATTCAATGGAAGAAAATTGGGATTAGGGAGGGCAGATCTGGTCTATTTATCTCCATGTCCTTTCCACAAATAGACTTTTGAAGAAGGCTTCTATCAGATCTGAAAGGTCAAAGAACACATTTCTTTTCCTTGCTGAATTATATGCACTTTCAGTACTTCTTGTAATAAACTGGCTTTTATTGTTTAAGGATTATAAAAGATTATACATGTGTAATTTTTAAGATAATCATGTGGGAGATTTTTCCCTCCTGTTTCCCTCCCATGCATTCTGTTGTGTGTTATAATCTCAAAACATGCTTAAATGTTATTTTGATTCCAGTTTTTAATCAACTATAAAATACCACTGGGTGTTAATAACCTAATTGGATGCTGGGTTTAATTCTCAAAGTCTTTATAACTTCATAAGAGTGGCACTAAAATAGCTGATTTGTGATAGCGCTCCTGAGATTCAGGTATATTATATGCATGAATGGATAAGTTTGTGGAAAAAAGTTGTAAATAAAACATAATTAAGAATATCCTTTGAAATACAAAAGTAAAGCACATTAAACTTTTAAGGATAATACATTTAAACAGCTGTAGGTAGCAAGCTAACAAGTAGCAATGACATAGTTACGCATTCAGAAATCAAAGCAACATAAAATTACTGGGAAGTAAAAGTGCAAATATATAAAAGGTTCCTGAAAATATATCATCACTAAAGCTATGCTAATATAACATGCTAATTCATGGAATATTTACTGACCTCAAATGCCTGGGTTCATACAACTCTCTAATTTAGTGTTTCTCAACCTTGGCAGCTTTCAGATGAAAAGATAAATGGGATTGAGCCTCATAAGTACTTGGAAGTGGAGGTCACCAAACTATCTCAGCTCTGACTGGAAAGTATATCTAAAATGCATTCTGGAAAACTGCAGTAGCAAGCCACAATCATTTATTTGCCAAGACCATAATTCACCAAGGAGTTGAACCTGACTTAAGAGAGATTTCACCTTCACCTAGACTGGGTTTAGTGAGGATTTGAGGTATGAGTTTCCACTGATAATGCTGGCTAAGACTGGTAACAGTCACAAACATCTGGAGAATTCTAGATTGAATTGTATCTCATTCCTTTTTGTGTTTCTTATATCAGTAAAGAAGAAAATCAATACTGGCCACCAAATTGTAGTCTTCCCACACATTAAGATAAAAGTGGAAACAGGCATTTGGAGAATTATATACATAGATATTCTATAGAATTATGACTCCTGCTAAATCAATATTTCTGATCATACAGAAGATCTGAATGGGGTAGAAAATGTATCAGTCTATGACTATAGAAACCCAAATAATGCTCTCATCACAAGGCATATTGTGCATTGTAATCCTAACCTTACACAATAGTTGTGCTATCTACAATTGATTGTATTCACTGAATGTGCTAAACCATAAAGCATAAATTATGAACAATATTGCCTGCATTGAAACTTTATTCTGAGTTGTAAACAAAAAAAATATGACTTTATGGCTTACCCATTTGAAAGAAGAACACTAAAAAAATTCAAGAACTGAGAAAAACGGGCCCAGAAATATCATCAGTGAATGCAACCCTTCTCCATGGTACAGTACTTAAAGCAGCTATAACATTTGATAACAATGGTTGTAATACTGATCCCAGCTGGAGATTGCTGGCATATCTTTATTTCCATTTGAAAATTTAGGTATAATATTCTCCTCAGATGAATAGTCTTTCCCTTGGCAGTAAACTTTTTAATTTCTTCAGCTAGAATTCATCCTTTTGGTTGAATTAGTGTTATAATCAATTAATCATGGCTTCCTTCTCATTTGTAAAAAAGAGTTTTAATCACAACTCTGTGAGATCCTGCAGAATTGATCTTAACATGGTGCTTTCTAGATACATTGATCTACAGCTTTCAGTGTTGTTAGCCAGCAGTGGGGCCATTGTTCACCATCATTAATTTTCCTATATTTGAAAAAATAAAATAAAATAGAGCTATATTGGTCATAATTCATAATTCTTTAATTAACCATGCACCACCCAGAAAGCAAAAAATCATGTCTTACTGTGAAAAAGTAAAGTTCTTAGCTTTCACAGAACAAGGGCAAGCATTAAAAAGAAAAAAAAAGCCTCTTTAATTTCTGGTGATATGAACAATAGCTGTAGAAAAAGTACCTCAGTTCATGCCATTGAAATGAGTGAGAAAAAGATCTGCTGCTTTATGCCCATAATTTTTAATACATCTGATTAGCATAGGTTTAGGGTTACATCACCAAGAATTCGGAGAGCAAAATGGACAATGCCAACAAATTCAGAGTGCTTGGGTATGGTTAGAAAGGCATTGACTTTTCAAACCTGCCCCATCTATCTTTCGTAGTAAAATACATGGGAAAATCCCATTGGAGGAAAATTCCACTTAGGGTGAGGGTTAAGTCACCATGAATTCGGTGAGCAAAATGGACATTGCGAAAAAATTCAGAGTGCTTGGGTATGGTTAGGAGGGCAGTTAATTTTCTAGCCTGCCCTATCTATGTTTCCTGGTAGAATACATGGGAAAATCCCATTGGAGGAAAATTCCACTTAGGGTTAGGGTTAGGACACCACGAACTCAGAGAGCAAAATTGACATCGCCAACAAATTCGGAGTGCTTGGGTATGGTTAGGAGGGCAGTTAATTTTCTAGCCTGCCCTATCTATGTTTCCTGGTAAAATACATGGGAAAATCCCATTGGAGGAAAATTCCACTTACTGTTAGATAGATGAGAGATAGATAGATAGATAGATAGATAGATAGATAGATAGATAGATAGATAGATAGATAGATAGATAGATAGATAGATAGATGAAAGAAAGAAAGAAAGAAAGAAAGAAAGAAAGAAAGAAAGAAAGAATATTACCTGCTGACTCACCATCCCATGTCACCTAAGTAGGTGATAGTTTTCAAGCAGGCGTCTCCAAACCTGTCAACTTTTAGACTTGGGGTCTTCACCGAACTTGATGGTTAGGGGAATGGACAATGAATGTAGTTGGACAATGTAGTTACACACCATAAAATGAAGCATTATAAAATGCAGCCATCCTGGGTTTTTTGAAAAGCAACAGGCATCTATGATTTCCATTGGAACAAATGAATGAGTGGAGAGATGTCAAAGTTAGATATCCTATTTCCCCCCAAAGAAGACTAGTTTCTTCCCCTAAAAATTGACTTTGAAGTGGGAGAATTGTCTTATATGCAGAAGAGAGGTCCGTCTTCAAACTCCTTCTCTAATTTTCGTGGGAAGAAATGACAAAAAAAATAAATGAAGATGGCTCCTCCATGAGTGGTGCCAATGACTGCAATGGAGTGAAGAAACAGCAAGTATTTATTTTCTTATCTTCCATTTTCTTTCTAGCGACTTCTTCTCCGCCTCATCTCTGATCCATCCCCCCTGCAATTTTCTTTTCCCTTTGCAGTGTAACTATCCCTTTTTTATCTCATGGTGGGGTTGGGGACAGGTCATAAAAAACAAAATGTGATCCTGTGAACAAAGTCCCACACTTCTTTAAGTGTGCATGCTGCATGTTAAAAGGAGGCGGGTTTCCATTGCCCAATCATGCCCGCCATGCTGATCCTGTTGATATTACTGGGGAATCTCTCTCCTCTGTCTCCCTCTTCCTCCTGTGTGAAGGAGAAAGCTTTGTGTGTATAAGAAGGTAAAGAACTATTAATTTAACAAATGGGCTGCTTTATTCTACAGGAAATTAATAAGTACTTGTTTCATATTAATTGTTTCTGAAGTGTGGCCTACGGCCAGTGTGTATATTTGTGTGTGTGTGAGAGAGACACTATCTACATATTTATGTGGAGGCAGGTGGGTGGGTAGTACAACTCTAGGATTTATTTAAGCTAAAATTAAAATATAGACTAACAAAGTAGGGAAACTACATTGTAGGATTTTTTGGGGTCAAATTTTATGCATTAAATTATATGGATCAAAGTATCCACTTAGTCAGTCAACTCTATATGATTGATGTTTCAGATTATATGGAAGGGGTCACATGTAGGGCTATTCCTGCCAGGGGACCCTTTTGCAGCTCTCTCCATTGTGTCAATGAATGATAAGAAGTGAACTTGTTGCACAGTGTCAAGACCAAGCCAAGGCAATATTCCCTTGCTTCAAATCATTGAAGTATTTGTCAAGCTTGAAGCTCACTTTGCTGGTGCAACAATTATTGCTTCTTAGCTTGCCAATGAACTTGGAGGGAGGATGGGGAAATGGAATGCAGGCTACAGAGATTAAAAAAAGGCAGACCATGAGAATCAAGGACAATTCACCAAATGTCTGACCAGACTCAGAGACATTTTCTCATAACAATATTTGTTGTTGTTAGTTGCAAAGTCATGTCTGACCCATTGCGACCCCATGGAAAATGTTCCTCCAGGCTTTTCTGTCCTCTACCATCCTCTGGAGTCCATTTAAGCTCACGCCTACTGCTTCAGTGACTGCATCCAGCCATCTCATTCTCTGTCATCCCCTTCTTCTATTGCCCTCAATCTTTCCCAGCATTAGGCCCTTCTCCAGTGAGTCCTTCCTTCTCATTAGGTGGCCAAAGTATTTGAGTTTCAACTTCAGGATCTGGCCTTCTAAAGAGCAGTCGGGGTTGATCTCTTCTAGGACTGACCGGTTTGATCGCCTTGCAGTCCAGGGGATTCCATAACAATATATTTACACCTAATTGGGCAATGTGACCTGTTCAAAGATGGGAGGGGGAATTCTATGCTTTTACTATAGGGGGTTGGCTTGGGGTTTGCCAGAGTTGGTTTTGCTTTCATACGTGCCAAAATGATGTACTCAATAAAGTTTTACATTAAGAGATCGGAATGTCTCGAAGATGTTTGCTGGGTTGAGTTCATCAGTCAGAACCTTGACAGTATTCTTCTGAATGGCTACAACAATATAGAAACTTAAACCTATGAGAATTGGCTTCAGTGATTGAAAAAGCTTCAGCAAATTCTGCCACAGACCTCTTATATATGCTCAAAACAGAGTCAAGAGTGGAAGACTTGAATGTGTCCTCACTGATACAATGCAGGAGTGCATAACCTTCTTCAGATTCATGCTCACATTAATAATAGTCCAAAGACCACACTTCAAAAGCTATGTGGGCCAAGGACAAAACAGAAATATCATTTCATTTAAAGTGAAATTAAATGAAGTACTTTTGATTTTCTGTTCCCATGCATTTTCCTTTCCGTGTCATTAAAAATTCCAACTCGGTGATAACTTTGGGAGGGCTTTGGGGAAAGAGGTGCAAGTTGCACTCTCTACTATAAGACAAAACAACACAAGATCATAGAGAAATAATCTTCATAGCAAGTAGCAATCTGAATTCATT
Source organism: Protobothrops mucrosquamatus (assembly GCF_001527695.2). Lineage (NCBI taxonomy): Eukaryota > Metazoa > Chordata > Lepidosauria > Squamata > Viperidae > Protobothrops > Protobothrops mucrosquamatus. Next base: position 87,317 of record NW_015388109.1, on the reverse strand, counting down.
GGAAACGATAGCAGACGTGTGACTTCGTTTGAATAATAAAATCCTGGGTATAATTGCCTCAATAATTGGGTGACATCTAACGAGTTTGTTAAAATTATATGTAATATTTATGGAAGTTGTTGTCAATGAACCAAAACAGCCAGCATTAAAATCATGGAACCATAAACTGTTATAATGAATAGTGATTGCTGGAAGGTGAGTTATGTGTGCAACGATCCATTTATAAAAATGCAATATAGTCATATAAAAAGAATGGATCAAAAGGGATATAAAGTGTAGTCCAGAAGATTTAAGAAGAAAAACTTCCTCATATTAAACAAATGATGCCAAGTGCTAAATGGGATGCTTTAAATTAATTTTTTTTCTCTGCAAGGTTAATTACATTATAAACCATTTAAATTGCAAACAGGTGTGTAATTCTGAAATATGTGCATATGATTGCAGCGTCTTTTGTCCATATTATCAGCTAGATAGCAACAGCCCTGCATATGGAATCCCACCTATTCAAGATGGATTTTGATTGTATCTGAACAGAAACATCACTAATGATGTTTTGTCAAATACAAGTTTTACTGAGCTCCTTGGCCCAAGGTATCTTTTAGGACATCTACTGGTGTCACTGTTTTACTTTGCAAAATGTATTGAGATGTCATGCAGGGAGTTTAACTGACAAGGGATGCAGAGAAATACCAAATATAAGTCATTTGCTCCTTGTCCAACTTCAGGAAAAAAAACATAAAATCTTTGCCAAATCAGACTAAAGATCCATGTATCCATATGAGAGCCTCCAAAGCATGAAATGGGCTCATAAAGAAAGCCCCTTCCCTTCCTCTCCCCTTCCCTTCCCTTTCTCTCCTCTCCCTTCCCTTCCTCTCTCCTTCCCTTCCCTTCCCCTCCCCTCCCTTCCCTTTCTCTCCCTTCCCTTCCCTTGCAACTGGGACACAAATCTGTTGACATTTCCTACATTGGAAATATTCCATAAAATGTAAAATATATGAAAGTTGGAGCAAAAGAGAGTTTTAGCTGCTATCCATCTGCCAACTTTTCAGCCTACTCTCTTCCAATCTAGATCATTGCACAGTGATCACATTGGATTACTTCTACAATTTCCTACTGCTGGTCTCTTGTACAGCATTGGGAAATAAGACGAACTGCTTGTTTATCCTTTTGCCTTGTTTCTAAACTAAATGCTTGCCTGAAGGGCTCTTTGAATATTTCATTTTCCATTTTCATCCGGTCTTAAAGTGCAGCATCTTGTTGCTGGAACATTTACCCAGTTTCTTTTGTCTATATAGTTTTTATGGAAACACTTTTCATACCAGTTTATTACAGTATATATCAAAAGTAGTCTTTGTCCACAAGGGGTTTCTGCCTGTTGATAAAGTATTACCAACTGGGGAAGAAAGAAACTTGATAAAGATTTGCATCTGTAAACATTTTAATGCAAACATATTTTCCAAGCCTACATATAAATTAGTAGAAGCTGAATCCCACATTCTTCTGAATTTTATATAGATGTTAACCAATGTTCATATTGGGAAAACATGAGTTCAAAATGTGTGTAATAGAAAAACACACTTGAAAATGCTTTGCATTTGGAAATTATATTTGCAAAAACATGGTCATGCTTGTAAAATTGTCACATAAATAGAGATGGGGGAACACATCAAAACATATATGTACAGAAACGTCCAGATGAAAATACAGATACATTTTCATGATTTTTTTAAAAAATGTATTGCTTTAATATATACAGGATAGTACAAGTCAAGGACAGAAAAATGAAATCTTAGTGAAATCAAACCAGAATCATAGTACAAAATTAGGGGGGTCTTCAAGATAGTAAAAACAAAAAAGGTCAGATTTTCATAGTGTAATTGTGTCTGCCATCTTGACCCTTTAAATTATGGATGCTCCCACTTCTATTGCTGTAACAGGAGAGTACTTTCAAAAGATACCATTGGACTGAATGTTTTTTAATGCAGCAGAAGGGGGAAAGTATTATATACAAGCAGAAGAGCCATATCATCTGAATGTAATTTCTTTATTCTTACTTACAGTAGAAGTCAAGTCAAATTACACTTTCTGTTCTTCAGTTCTTTAACAGCCCCTGGTGGCCCATGAGCCATCAAAAGTGCTGCCCAAACTCAATTCATGACTGGCGTCTTGTTATGTGATTCTAAGCTAAGAAAGCAGAGAATCCAACTTGCAGTGGCTTTCTTGGCAGTTTGCTTAGCTGTAAGTATGTGTACTAGTTCTCCTTTGGGAACCTGACAACTAATCAGTGAGTAGTAGGTCAAAATGATTTGATTGATATGGGGATTCTAGCTGAATAGGAGGACTGGAACTTTTGAAAAATCCTTTGTTATTGCTAGAGGTGATCAGTCTCTGAAGATCACCTTCCTATTCCACCTCCAAAATGTTCTAAGGTGTTTTGTTTTATTTTCTCCTTTTTAAAATGTCCTGCATTGAAACTAAATGTCATTTTCATACTTATCTGTATATGATGACTCTTCTCTAGGCTGCTTGTACAGCATGTCAATGTGGAAAATAACTAGCTTCTAATTAATAATCCTTCAGTTTGGCATGCACGGCTGAGTCTACTATACCTTTGGAAGAAAAATGATTGACTGGGTGGCCAAAGCCTCCCGCCTTCTCTTTTCTAGGGAACAATCCTCAAGTGGCTGATGAATTCATAATGCTTCAGTGGCACTTATGAAGTCTAAATGTTTGATGACAACCTAAAAAGTATTTCAAAAATGCTTTTCTCTTTACACTTATCCCCATTGGTACTATAGTGAGAGATAGGGCTGGCACCTTCACAGGATTTTGCTGGTCAGGACACCTTTCCCACCTACCCAATGCACTCCAAATGTATTAGATATTAAGTCCCAGAATCTCTAGTTGATACGATTATCAACTAGACAATTGACATAGGTTCGGTTAAATATAATCTTCCAAATTCCTATTAAGAATGACTTATCCATTATCCAAATGATAATGCAAGACATACTTTGACCTTGATTCCAATAGATCATATAAGCCCTAATAGAAAAAGAGGATGAAGATCCATCTGGATGAATGTGAAGGAATGCAAGAGCTTTCAAATCAGGATCCTAAGGCTCCTGGTAAATTGTGTTCCACTCTCCAGGACAGGTGTTGCTCATATGTAACTGCTCCATGCTCCAAAGCTCTTTGCCACTGCTTCTTGGTTACAGGTTCTAGAGAATTCATTAGTTAATCAGTACCCAAACCTCATATTCAAATGGATGTGTGAAGTCCAGCTTCTTTCCTACTGCCAGTCAACCTAGGTGGCTTTTCCTAGTAAGTCATTATTAAACACAGAAACAGAAGCTCCTCCATAAAGGATGGGAACAGATGGAGAGGCTTAATGCCCTTGTTGACCTTGGGGCATTCATGAAAGTTCATGGAAGTGAATAATTAATTATTTTATTAGAAAAATAAATCAGGTGATCGAGCCAGTCTTCCAACTTGCCAACCTGCAAATAGGATGAGACTACTAGAATTACTAGATTTTTTTCACCATTGCACATGTGGGGAGCACTGGGTTAGAGAAAGAAGCTCTAGTTTTCCCTGTTATTCAGTGTGACAAATCCCTGGTTTGGTGCCTCAATATTCCTAAAGCATTTGATAAATTCATGCTGAGAAGCCTGAATAAATGGAATTCAACTTTGGTGTCCCATAGTAACTTCTCCCATGACATTTCATTTATAGAAAGACAGAACTAATGAAATACAGACTACATTTTTACAATTCCATCAAGGATCATCAGAATAATGTTGCTCTGGATGATTTCTGCTTTGAGAAGGTCACAGATTGTTCTCAATTAGGGATTCTCAAAAGTTCCACTCCGTTCCTTCCTTCCTTGGAAGATTTTAATATGGTGAGCATTCTTTTTCTTCTCTGATAAAGTATTAATTCAGAATACAATTTATGATATAAACTCTAAAGGTCCCATATCATAGTCCCTATTTCAAGAGATCTAATCCAATTTAGTCCAGGCTCTGAATGACGCCCAATCCTACTACTGGATCCTAAGTCTTTCCCCCCCTTCTCCTCCAATCATATATTGGAGATTTGACAAGTCCCTTTGTTAGCTGTTTCTCCAGGGCGACTTCAAATACTATCCAACAACCTGTGAAACAGCAGAAAAAAACATTTCAACACAAAATATTATGTTCCAACTGCCAATTCCTAACCTGCCTTAAGCACAACACTAGCAAATGATGCTGTCCCTATTTATGGTACACAGAATAAGGATTAATCAACTTCCTGTTTTTGTTTGACAATTCTCCAAATGTCATCAGCTAATTTCACCGCCCCCTTCCCCCTCAATTCTTCTTAATATAGGATGTGGCTGGGTCTGGGAAGAAGACAGGTTTTGCCAGCTGGATACGTTTAGCCATCAGTCAAAACTCTAGATTACCCATTTGTTAAGTCTTGCTCTGGTTTCATGCAAATATTTTGCAGGTGCCTATTTAAAGACACCCTAATTGTCAGCTGATATCACGTAGTTTTATCATTATTCTAGAAGATTGTTACACCTGGGTCCAAAAGCAGTTGACAAGCACAGGAGAATGTGAGATCTGTTTGCACCTTGATAAAAATTTTAGGAGCCAGTTCCAAAATAATCAAAAGGTCAGAAAAGAGACAGGCCTTCTTCTCTTTATAGGTAGTCCTCGACTTACAACTATTCATTTAGTGATTATTCAATGGCACTGAAAAAAGTGACTTATAATTGTTTTCCACACTTACGACCATTGCAGCAGCCACATGGTCACATGATTAAAATTTAGATGCTTGGCAATTGACATATATTTATGATCCCAGGTCATTGGATCACTTTTTGTGACCTTCTGAGAAGCAAATTCAGTGGGGAAGCCAGATTCATTTAACAACTATGTTACTAATGTAACAACTGCCATGATTCACTTAATAACTGTGGCAAGAAGGTCGTAAAATGGGGTGAAATTCACTTAACAGTTTTCTTGCTTAGCAATAGTCGTAAGTCAAGAACTACCTACACATTGAAAAAGTTAAGAAAACAAACCAGAATGTTTTCTTAGGTTTCCTGTTCATATGTCTCTTGTTTGAAAGAAGAGTTCTTTTAAATTTACATGTTCTAAGTTCAGTTTGAAGAAATTTGTTATTTGGACTAACCATCCAAACCATCTAGGCATTTACAAAACTTAGAATGAACCATCAAATTCAAAACATTTCCCCATTCAAGACAACTTTGCTGCATGACCAAAGGCATGGAACTCTGGGCCTTTTGAAATATCAGAGATGATGTTGGGATACACCTTCAATCCTGAACCTAATCCAGAAATGGAAACTGGCTTCCCTTACATGAGCTTCCAAGCTACATCAGGCATTGACTGCTGTTTCATCCACTTAAGATGTTGTCTGAGGACATATATAGAGTTGCAGTGCTGGTGAGCTGCAACCTGGGCTGTTCTGCAGGAGAAACCAGCTTGAGACTGATAATTTATGGAATGAATTAATAAGTCCTGATAATTCTCTGATGTTACATAGACAGGAACTTCCAAAGTGGGAAATTCCTGAAACTGTGAACTTACCCAAAGGTGGAGTAAAGAGAAGAAAGAAAAGAAAGAAAGAAAGAAAGAAAGAAAGAACTTTGAAGATAAGTATCATGACAAAAATACAATCGTTGAGTTATTATGGTTACCATTGGTCTTACCTTTTAGAATCCACTGGACAGCTGATTGGAGATGGTACATGAAACCCAAAGGAATTGCTTGCTCTTTTTTTTTTTTTTTTTTTTTTTT
>NW_015388109.1:77674-79220 GCF_001527695.2 Protobothrops mucrosquamatus | reverse complement strand
TTCCTGTAAATACTTATCTATTTCCCCTTTTTGTATTTTTTCAGAGGCATACAACTTAGAATAAAATTCTAAAAAGCTCTTCTTAATAAAAATTTTTTCAAATGTCACTTGACCCTTATAATCTATTTTCTCTATAATTCTTGATTTCTGTTTTTTCCTTAGTTGGTAAGACAACCACCTACCAGGTTTATTTGCATTATGAAATGTATTATATTTCATATACCTTAAATTAATTGCAATCTGTTCAGCTATTAACATGTTAAATTGTTCCTTAAGCATAGTTATAGATACTTTTAAATTGTTATCCAACGGATTCAAAATAAAAGCCTGTTCTTTGAGTTTAATCTCCTCCTCTAAATCTTTTCTTTTTTGTGCTTGCTTTCTCTTATGAGCAGCATTCATAGAAATCAAAATGCCCCTCATACTTCAAACTTGACTTTTGATCATAGAGATAACCATTCAATTTCTTGGCAACAATGTAGATGTAGTTTGCCACTGTATTTTTGTTCTGTATTCCAGCCTAATGTGAAGAAATATCTAACAGACCCTGAGTATATAGAAGAAGGTGTAAAATAATTGCAGCAGGGAGGAAACCTGTTGATTCCTGAAGCCAGAGGAAGAAGACATGTGAAAAAGAGAGAGTATTTCTGACTTAATTATGCTGCATAATCAATTGATTTGCAGAAAACTTGGGCAGGCTTTCAAGATTCTGCATATTCCCCTATGAGCAATGAAGATCATTTGAGAAATCCAGGTAAATGTTGTTTCCTGAGTTTGCCCACTTGAAAAAGCTCAATACCTAGTCTGCATATCAAGAGTTTTCTTGGTAGTCTCCCAATCAAGTGCTAATCTGGTTTTGACCTTGCTCATCCTTTTGAGATCAGCTAAACTTTGCTACCTAGGTAAGCTCCTCTATTATAGTCTTTAAATGCAAATATTCCCAGGATATGCTTTTTTAAAAAAAAATATTACAATTCCTTGAAATTGGTTTTGCATGCATGTCTTTCATGCCGGTTTTTTTAAACTATAGTTTTGCACGGATTGCTTCTTTTTAAAAACACAATAACTCCAGTGTTGTCTTCCAAAACATTTGAATCCCATGCTTTACTTCTCTTTTAGCTTGTGATATTTACAGTGGAAATACACTTGCATAAATGATATAATTGCTGTAATTGCCTCACTGTTGATATTGATTGGTTGCAGGAAATACTATATTAGTGTCCTTCTCTCATTCAGCTGGAAGTGAAAGCTTTCAACAGAAAGAAGCAAAAAACAGAAGAAATGATCTAAAAAAATGTTTGGAGAAGTCTTTCTTTTTTCAAGAAAATATTTGGTTAATTTGAAAAAAAAAAAAAAAAAAGCCTGTTTAGGTATTCTGGAATCTTATGCATGCTCTTTGATCTATAGACCTCTCTTTTCTTGGCCCAGAAGAAACTCTAACTTTAGTAATAAAATTATCTTATTTAAATATTCAGCTACCTTACACTAGATCAAACTTTTAGTTAATTTAACCCAGTTCCAACATCTTTGGAAACAAAGGCCAATT
>NW_015388109.1:34901-76566 GCF_001527695.2 Protobothrops mucrosquamatus | reverse complement strand
CACCCCCACAGCTGTAAAACTGTGGGAGCTCAGTAGTTCTACCCCTATCTGGGAAGCTCTCTCCCCTCCCCTATGCCCGGGAAGGGGATTCAAGCCGCGGAGCAGCTGTTTGACGCTGCTCCTGCGGCTTTTACGCGTCCTCGGAGCAGGCGGCGAACGAAAACGCCGCCATCGGCACAGGAACTCAAACCGGAAGTCCCAGGAATTGCTTGCTCTTAATATTTTCTACAATACATAATTTTAAAAGATTGTCTGATTCCCAAGAAATTTTTGAGCAACTCCATCCTAGGTGAGAACAAAATATTTGTTTAATGCTGATGTAGGACATTTTCCTCCAGTGGCCAAAACATGAAACAGGGCTTTGAACAGATACTTCTTCTCTTTGTTCTTTGAATTGCTTTTTTCAAGTCTTTCCCCACAGCTGTTGTAGGATGCTCTCAATCTTCATTTCAGCCAATTTGCTCCTCTTCTTCCCTGCCTATGGTCCATATTCCTCTTTCCTCATCCTGCAATTCTGTTGCTCTCTCTTTCAAACAATATGCTTTGGGGAGCAGGTGCTGTCTTTGTCACCAATATATCATTGATAAGGTGATTGATGAAACTAATGGCTATTTGAAAGATGGGGGTCATCTATTACAACAAGTCCTTGGCACTGTAATCCACTTTCTCTGATGTGACTGATATTGCATAAGAGTCAAGAACATGATAAGTCATCAATTCCCAAAATATATTTATCCAAGTAGGTAAAAATGTTACTTCCAGGCAGGAGAAATGTTTGGCATAATCTAGCTTCAAGAGAACCTGTGACCTATTGAACATTTAGAATGTCCTCAATTCCTGCTGGCAAAGAACTTGCTGGCTTGATAACATCAAATCTGATGCAAAGTTGAACATACAACAATTAAAAGAAGCTGTACTTGACAATTAGCATGGAGCATTTGCCTATATAAAGTCAGACCAAGAGTTGGACATGACTAAATAGTTAAAAACAACAGCAACAATTCCTGCTGGACCATAATGGCATTTGTTGGTGTTCTTCCAATATTTTGTTTGCTTCTTATAATAACTGAATTGCTTAAAATTATACAACTGCCATTCAGTGTGAAGGAAAAAATGTCTTAGAAAACTTGACAAAGTATTGCAACTGGGTGCATCAAGTTGTTCCTTTGCTGTTTGATAGGAAACCTTGACATTTTCTAGCTGTTGACAGGCTTTTAAAGGAAATTACACCAAGCCTTCATTTAGCACTGGATGAACTGCCTGACACAAAACAGGATTCACTTGAAGTGCTTTTAATTAAATCTAGAGACTGAGAACTAATTTTTATCCACCAAAAGCAACACCTGCTGTTCTACTGCTTTCTTGGTGTTTTCAATAGAATTTTCTAAATTGAAATAGTTTTATAAACTTTAGCACCACAATTATATCCTCTATAAGCTTGGAAAAAATGCTTCATAAAGTATATTAACCTTGTATTGTAGAAAGAGTTAGAGAATATCTCATTGTTTCCTGTTTTTTTATTCCTACCTGAGTTTACATCAAAATGACAATGAGCTGTGATAAACATAAATTCCTACTCTAAAACATTTTCATGCAACTTTGAAATATATCACTATATGCACATAGGATTGGAATGGGGTAAAATGCATTAAAAAGCGAATAAAGGTTTTAAGTAAAAGTTTTGTTTAGTATTTGTTTTGTATGTTCCTTAGCATGCGACCAAATTATTTATTGAAATGGACCTGTGTATTTCATCTCAAATTACACATTTTAAAGATGTTGTCTTCAAGTGTTCCTAAATATCATTCTTTCCAACTACAAATATTTATATATACTTTAATATTGTATTTAGGTAAAAGCTTTGCCAGAATGAATGGTGTAGTACAGTGGTTCTCAACCTGTGGTTCCCTGGGGGCGGGGGCACAATGTTATCACAGGGGGTCCGTGAAGGTTTGAAGAAATGTTATAATTTAAATCTTGAGTCAAGTCTTGGTCGTCCGTGCCATGGTCCATGGACACAGAAGGTATTTAGAGAGGGTCCACAGTGAAGAAAAGATATAGAATGTATGGAAAAAGGAATAATTTGCAATATACATTAGTCCATAAAGAAGAAGAACATCACAACATCAAAACATGGAGTGGAGGGGTCAGAGAATCTCTCTCCATCCATCCATAAGTAAATGTTTATCAAAAAGTGTCTTAAATCCTTTTTTTAGACATAGGAAATAAGTAGGCAAAGACAGGGCTTGAGGCCCAATGCCACCATTATAGGATGTCCTGTTGATATAATCTCAATTTGCTATGACACCCATTCAGTATCCTCTTTGCAATCATATGCTTTGAAACTCAAGACCTTGTTCAAGGAGATAATAAGGAACTAATTTATCTAGTGATAACTAACTAATGATATTTGGAATTCTATCAGTATGATTGTTGCCTTCCTTTGTTTTCCTCTAGAATTTTCTTTTACCTGGAAACTCCTTTTTATAGCTGAGATTTTACTTCTATGGTATTATTAGGGAATTTCTCATTAAAATTGTCCCCATGTTATAATCAGCAAGATGATATGACTACACTTAATGTCCCAGGGTTGACACAAGATTGGTTATTTTTTGTATGTCTGGAGAATCCCAAGAACTTTTCATTCTGTTTTCCTTGAATTAGACTACAGGGAGAAGTTTGGGTAGAAAGTCTAAGGTCTCATGCTAGAGAGACTAAGGATATCAGGAGGTTTAGTTTAACTGATGGCAAGTTATTGCAATTTTCTTTTAGTTGGAAAACCTTGGAAGAAAGGATCTTGTAGGGAGGGGTTAAATTTATCTCCAACACACTCTTTTGGGGTCACCAAATATTTCTCAGTACTATAGAAGGAAAGTGATCCTGCAAGATGGATCTCATTCAAGGACAAATAGGACAGTCTTCTAAATTTCTCGTCTGTTCACTAAAGTTCTCATTGGAAGAACCAGGGTAGTTCTAACAAAGTGGTAGTGAGACATATTTCTGTCCCTATCTGATTTGATAAGAAGCAATCATAAGGGATACATGAAACAGTTTATTTAGTATGCATATAGATTGCGACAAGCCTTGAAATCCTATATTTAGAGAACATCTCTTATTTGAAATCCATAAAATATATTCTCTTTTCAAGTTGCTCTGCATAAATAATCTTTTACTTTTATTAATCCCTTCCCTACTTGCTAAATATAATGTGATAAGATTGATATTCTATCAATTTGCTTTAATTTTTTTGAAGAATGATTTTTTAAGCCTTTTTTTCATCTACATGATGCAGCATTACAGCTATCAGGAGAACAGTAATTATTAATTTATTTGCAACAAGATGTGCAAACAGATATTTGGCAGAGATAGTCATTGGAATAATTGTGGATGTGAAATAAATGCACAATTAAAGTATCTACTTGTCAATGCCAAAGCAACACTGGGTTGTATCCAGTAGTGACTTTGCATCTGTGGAAAGCATTTGTATTCATGCCTGGTGGGAATGCTAATTTTTTTTTTACCAATCTCCCTTATTGACTGAGGATCTCCTTGTCTCTAAAAAAACCCCAGCTCCTTAGTTTTGAAAGACATCCTAGGAGCAGAGAATAGAGAATAAAAAACATTGGATGCCCTTCTTTGTTTAGACATAAGTGGTCAGTCTCGAACTCTAGAGACTGCAGCAACAAAATTGGTAGAAATGTAGCAGCTCTGAGCAGCAGAATCATTTGTCTTTTTAAATTGAAAATAGAAACCTTAAGTCTTTGTAAGGCTTAATATGGTTACTTTGCACAAAAAAACAACTGTAAATACACCAAGCAAACTACAAAATTCAGTTATACCCAATTCAATAGGGCCAATGCATCATCAGCCACTATTGCCTTGGAATGCAAAAGGGGGAAAAAAGGATATAAAAGTAAAAGTGCAGTCCCCAAAGGAAGAAAGCAGCCCCATTCTTCCACTAGGGGATGCAAATCTTGTAGTGCAGCGGTTCTCAACCTATGGGTCGCGACCCCATTTGGGGTCGATCGACCATTTCACGGGGGTCACCAAGCAAGGCTGTCCGCCATTTTTTTCCCCTTTTCCGGCGGGTTCCTTACCTCCCTTGAACTGGGCCAGCTGGTGGTCAGCCTGCTCCGTCTCTGCCGCTTGCCAGCTAAGCCTCGGCCGGCGCAGGGGGCAGAACCACGCATGCGTGATGCTCCCGGGCAGGGAAAGTCCTTGACTTACGACCGGTTGGGTAGTCCTTGACTTACGACCGGTTTAGTCCTCGACTTACGACCGGTTTAGTCCTCGACTTACGACCGGTTGGGGGTCACGGCATTAAAAAGGTTGAGAACCACTGTTGTAGTGCAAAGCCACTATTGGATACAAACCAGGAAGTCAAAATAGGCCAATACAAAGATAAACATAATCAATGAACATGATTATGAACATGAACATAATCAATACCCATGTTTGGAGCCACCATGTTGGTGAAGGTCCCTTTCCTTATTCTCTCTTGTGTTAAAAATTAAATATGGGTATTTTAAGCCCAAATAGATGGTTTAAACCTGGCATTGTGAACTCAGACATACAACGAGTCTGTCCAGGATGTCTAATAAAATTGCTTAGAAGTAGCTTCCTTGTAGAGAAAAAAAATCATTGTTACTAGGCTTCATGTCACTACCCAGCATTCTTTCTTGTCTGCGACACACATGGATAAACCAATCACAAACACACTTGGTGAAAACTTGACAGACACCGACACAAAACGATAGGAGAAGAACCAAAGAGAAGGCAATCTTTGCCACTATATTCTTTAACATGCCAGTCTCCTTGTGAAAATGAACAACGGGAGTGGGGCATGAAGGAGAAAGGCAATTAAATTTAGCCAATATGTGATTCCCAGTGATTGATGGACTGAGAGCTAACTTCAGAATCTGTCTTTCATACATTCCCTCCACTTTCTTGGCAGTCACACTAGTTTCTTAACCTATTTCTATAAACCCTGCAATATAGTGCAAACTTTAAGAATAGATGTGCTTGACATTTCAAAGTCAGCCAGGGAAACGTACAGCAACTTTTCTTGTCGCCGTTGTTAAATGAATCACTACAATTGTTAAGTTAGTAACACGGTTGCTGGCTTCCCCATTGACTTGGATGGTCTGAAGATCACAAAAGATGATCATGTGACCTTGGGACACTGCAACCATCATAAATATATGCCAAGCATCCGGATTTTAATCGGTGACTATGGGGAAGCTGCAATGGTCATAAGTGTGAAAAACAGTCATAGGTCACTTTTTTCCAGCACCGTTGTAATTTTGAACAGTCACTAAACGAAATGGTTGTAAGTCAAGGACTATCTGTACTTCCAATCACTACCAGCAGCATTTATCTAATTATACCTTATTGATTTATTTATCACTTATTTAGATGGGGTACAACTTGTAATTTGCATGAAGATCCAAGATCTTTTTCCTGGTAGGTATTACCAGTTCATATCCCGCCTACATGCATTGTGAAGTGAGGGTATTTTCCTCTAATTACTGTCTTCATTTTAGACTTACCTGAGTAAGACCACCGTTCTCTTTCTCTCTCTTTTTCCCCTCCTCTCTCTGTTCCTCCTTCATCTTCTTCTTCTGCCAATCATCAGTTGTTTTTTAAAAAAACCTGTTGGAGCTTTTTGCAATCCTTAAAAATACATGGTTTGATGTTTTCAGGGAATGTATTCATTTCACGCTTCTCCTTTGACTCTAGATTAAATTTCATATGTCAGTTCTTCAAGATGCCTTGATGGATACAGTATGAACCTGGTGATTCATCATTTTGGAGCCTCCCTAAATAATTCATTGACTTGCTTCACTAGTAATCCCAGCAAAGGTGTAAATAGCACAAAATCCAGATCTACCAAACCATGAATGGAAGAGTTCATTTTAACCACAGACTTAGATCTATCAGAGGCTCCTTAAAGTGTTGTTTGATCATTCTTTCCCCTTTACTCAAATTCTCTTCATTTCACTTTTCATGCTGCTTTGAGGGATTTTCCAAATAATGTAGTAATAGTTTTAGACAGCACAGCAAGCTGCCAGGTAAGGAAAACATTGACAATCACCTCCAATTATTCCATCAGTGAGACCCATCCAATGAGTGCCATCACTGGATGCAAACCTCAACCCCTCTTTCTATGTGGAAACACACACACACACACACACACACACACACGTTGTGGTGCAGAAAATGCATATAATGTACCTGCATTGGATTACAGTCATTTGAAAGACACTGGTGATGACCAATATCTATTAATGTGACTGCATAAACAAACTAGCAATCAAAGGTGTGAAATGAGCCACAAAAAAGTATCTGCTTTACGTTCTTTAAGATCTGAAAAGACAAGCAGAGAGAACTAAAATGGCCCTTTGAGGTTAAATTGAGAAGGAAATTGTCACTGAGGGAAAGAACTATTAATGTGATCTTGAGTATCATACTGCAGACTGCAATATTTATTTTCTGCTTGATCAGCTTCTGTTTACTCTATAATTATGCCTAAGCTGGAATATAATGGTCTGTCACCATTAAAGTGATAATATTAAGGTATTTTTGTTCCAAGGTCTTGGTCTTTACTTTCAAGATTAGGTACAATTTACTCTAGAATGGTTTTTTTTTCTTAATAAACAGATGACTATAGAAATTTTAAAAAATTATTGTGACTTGGTGAATATATTTCACTTTATCCCCATAATTCTATTATGCTAGATCTCAAATCTAAATTTATATGAAAGCCCAGCAACAGCAGAATGTCTACTGCAGTCAGATTTTTTTCTTGTCCAATTCTCAAGACTTTGGGATGGGAGGATTTGGACCTGACATTATCTTCTAGTAATTGCCAGGGGGCCGAGATAGCTAATGTGTGTCTGTTTGGCACTGCATGTTTCTTCCTCTGCACAACAGCATCTATAGCAGGATATCCAAAAAGACAAGATGGTGGCCTTAACCTTACAATTGAGGCTCTGTCCTTTTTTATTTTTTTTTACATGTCTATGAGGCAGACAAAAAGATGGGATGTTGTTTGCACAGTTGCAGCACCATAGACTTTTTGGCACCTTCTCGTCTTCCCATGGACCCCCATCCCCCACCCCAGCTCTATAGCTTCTCTGATTTTTCTCCTCTAGAAATACATATAGTGAATTTCCTTCATAATATTTTTCCTAACATTTAAATGTAATCTGAGAAAATAAGTAAACTGTGGATTGGGAAATAGCTGGCAGTACAGCAAAAGAAGGATAATGTCCTTAATTTTACCAAAGCTGTTTTCCTCTGCAGGAAAAAGAAATCGAAAGCAATTTCTTTTTTATTTAACTGAGCAACAAAAAACCAAGCATTTTTCAGCCCAGGTTTGCTATATGCTGTACAAAATTAAGAAATCTTGAATTCACAACTAGTTCATCACTGAAGTAGAATAAGCCAAAGGTGAGAAGACCAATTGACCTTACATTATGCTATAACAATCAGATTCATTAGGCAGAAGTTTCTTACTCTGTAATTTTGTTGAGGCTAGATTTTTTTTCCTTACTCAAAAAAGTATTGTGACATCATAATGCCACTGCATTTTAGAATTGGAAAATCAGAAAAACAGAAGCAACATTAACTTAATTATACTCTTTCATTATATGCCTTGAAATTTCAAACCTAGCGCCTGAGATGGAAAAACTATGGGGAGATAAACCCTGATCATGCAGAGTTATTTGTCAGTCTTTCATGTTATATTAGTAGACAAACGGTACATAGGTAAAGACCAGGGATGGGCAACTGGCTCAGGAATTCTGGGAGTTGAAGTCCACAGATTGTAAAAGGCTCATAGCTGATCATCCCTGGTAAAGACTATCATCAAGTCAAGAACTATAATAGATTTGTAACAGAACAAAGCCATCTTAACTATGCTAATGGAGTGATAAATCCAAAGTGCTTCATGAATTGGTACTTTTTTGATTTTCAGCATACTACTCAAAGTTACATTAACATCTTGAAATCTTATTTTTCTTCTGAACACGATAGTAACATACTTAAAAATATGAAACAAAAATTGGACAATAATTTGCATTGGATAATGAATTTGTAATTCATTGGTATTATATTTCCAATATAATGAAGTTAACATTCTGCCTTTATTAAGCTCTTACTCTGGAGTGCCCATTAGATATGAAAAAGAATCATTTGATGAATTAATCTCATTTTATGATCCTAATACACTTACTCAACATTCCTTAAAGCACTAGCTCATTGTTTTAATAAAATAAGATATTCTATTTTTAAAAAAATTCTTGCAAATTTTTAATGTCTACCTTAGCCAAATGCCTCAGTTGTCTATAAAAATATACTCTGCACATAGAACAATTAAAATGGGGCACCAGCAGTTTAATTCCCAATAGAGCCTCCTTGGACAGGTTGACTCTATTGTAGGCAGTCCTACAAGTTCCTTTTCTACCAAGCCATAATTTGATTTTATAAATTAAAATCAACATTTTAAATTGTACCTGGAATCCTTCAGGTACCCAATGCAGGGCCTGCAAGATAGAGGTAATATAGCTTCTGAGTTTTCTTTAAAGGCAGACTCCTGTAGAGTGCATTGCAGAGGTCTACTAGTATGGTGATAAGAGAACGTGTCATAGCAGCCAAATCCTTCTGCTCCAGAGTGGGCCACAGTGGCTTAACTGAAACTTTACTGATGTTAGGCACAAAGAATCAGAACAACACTGTGAGTTGATTAGCATTGTTTTTTTATTGTTGCTAATTTATTTACGAGAATCTTGGCAGACTGACTGCATTCTCTTGGGAACAGCCAGAAAAGGGCTTCAGGAATTTGAGGGGAATCGGGTCTGTGTCCTTTCCTGCCCTAGCCCTTAGCAGGCCGAACAGAGGGGTGGTCCGAACAATCCCTGATTCAATACTTTGTAGTATTGTACTTTGGAGCCCTTCCGTCAATTCCTTTAAGTTTCAGCTTTGCAACCATACTCCCCCCGGAACCCAAAGACTTTGGTTTCCCAGAAGCTGCCCGGCAGGTCATGGGAATAACGCCGCCGGATCGCTAGTCGGCATCGTTTATGGTTGGAACTACGACGGTATTCATTGGGGATGACTGGTTCGCGTGGAGGCGGTGAGGCGGCCATGTGCGCTCGCTCATTGGGTGGCCTAAGGTGCCCTGCAACATCCGTTGACTCAAGGGGGGGATTAGGCCCGTTCAATGAACCCCCTCGTTAGGTTTTGTTCACGTATCGCTGCATCTCCTCCATTTCGAGGGGGGACATAGCATACATTCTCGGTCACTATATGCTTGCCAGTCTCTTCACTCCTCCCCTCATTCTATTTAGAGAGTCCACCATACCTGACCATGACCTTCTCTTGCCCATTTTCCAATGCTTACCACAGTCACTGGAGGCCACTATACAGGTCCAGCATTATTTATTTATATATTTCATTATATTTATTTATCTAATTTATACAGAGGCCCACATCACCAAAATTGATTCTGGGTGACATTCAACATCATCCAAACCTTTCAAGCCACGGTGGTGCAGTGGTTAGAATGCAAATATTGCAGGCTAATTCTGCCCCAGCCAGGAGTTCGATCCTTACCAGCTGAAGGTTGACTCAGCCTTCCATCCTTCCAAGGTCGGTAAAATGAGGATCCAGATTGTTCTGGGCAATATGCTGACTCTGTAAACTGCTTAGAGGGGGCTGTAAAGCACTGTGAAGTGTATATAAATCTAAGTGCTATTGCTATCTTCTGCCTATGAGGTGTGCTGTGTTGGCATAGGCAGAATCCCTTGCTATAGCTACGACTGGAGCTAGCAGGCAAGAAAAATCTCCAAAGCAGCTGAAAGCAAATTTAGGTCAGCCCATTTTTGTCATTTCAGATATCATAAAAAGATAAGCCTGGTAAAAAATTGAAAGTCCAAGGTAGTTATTAGAAGTTTGCACAGAACAAGATGAGAAAGGATTAATTTAGGAACAAGAAATGTTAAGTGGAAGCACTGCTGTTCAACACAATTCTGATTATTGACATATGGAAGAACACATGATTAAGCACACAGCATTCAGCTGCTTTTAGGTTTAAAACCGACTGTTCAATTGGACTCATAATTACTATTAAAATTCAAAAGGTAAGCCTTCCGTTTTATAAGCCATGCTAATGCTATATGGTGTTTCAGTCAGGCCTGGGCACATTTTTGCTAGCAAGATTAACCACAGTGCACTCATGCCCGAATATTACAACCTTTTCAAACACTGTTAAGAAAAGCTCTTTAGGTCATCCAGCTCATTCTTGCTTTGTTTTGTTCTGTTTTGTTTTCATTGGTCCCCTGCCTGGAAGATGAAGACCGGAACTGATATTCATTGCTCAGTATATTGGGTCCATGTCAGGTGGGAAACATTAGTGGATGCCATCAAAGGAATGTAGGTTGACTCAAAATGAGTTTGGGGAAAACTCAGTTAATTTTTGAGGCTTTCTCTAAATGGCGTCCTGCTGTTGTGTGGTCATTCCTATGGATGTCTCTGGCAGGGTCCAAATCAAAACAACAATTGAATCATCCAGCTCTTACTGTAATGAGATTTCATTGCATAATGCAACACATAAACGTGTTTTTGAGAATACTGTATGTAGCGGAATCATTATGTATTTTAGTATCAGCAAATTTAGCTGACAGGGCAGGAATATTGGGCAATGAACAGGATGTATCCACAGGTGTTTCTGTGTAAGTGAAATACCCTATTTTATGGTTCATCTTCTTTTCTTGGAGATATTGTCTTAAATGCAGGTCACCTTTATGATTTGTGGGAAAAATTCATTTAAATTTTGATCAGATACAGTCAAATCTCCAGTAGAAGAGAAATCTATAGATCAGTGTTGAACTGTGGAGTCCTTGGTACTCTCTGAGTTTGGTCATTTAATTGCAGATGCTTCACTACCTGACTAGATAACATAATGGGTGCCAGTGAGTGTGTTTGTTTGCTCCCTGTTTAGAGCATGCCACATCCCCACCAAAATTGGAATGGCCAACAACTGTATATAAACAGGGAACAAGCCCCACATTCACTGGCACTGATGATGTTACCTAGTTGGGTAATGAAATGTCTGTAAACAAACCACCAAACTCAAAGAGCACCAAGGACTTCATCGTCAAAAGTGCCATAAATACATTTATTGGTCAGGGGTTATTTGAACGGGAATTGGAAATATTGATAACATGGGACCAGTAAACATTGCACAGGATATTCTCTCTATGGTATAGTGTATACGATGATTATTCCTGACTGCCTTTCTTTCAGACATTCACTTATTATCTGTCTCATTTCAACCCCCTTAACTTTTGCTTCTGAATGATTTAAGGTTGAAGATTGAAATTTAATTGACATCTTTACAGTAACTTTGTTCTTGGATAATCAATTCTATCATTATAAATTCCTTGACATATATATGCTTATCAATAATGACCACCACCAATAAGACAAAATGGTTTCTTTTTCTACAGTGTTCAGTTTGCATTATTTAAGTATGACTGTAGAAAAAGCAGTTAAATGTTAAAGAGATGGAAATGATTGCTGAGACGCTACCTAGAAACATTATGCTGAGAAATAATTATAATTAAATCACTATTTCAGTTAATTTTGCCTTCCAGGCATTCAGTCAGATTATCAGTCTAATATGATTACCAGCAGTATTTTCTTTCAGTTTTAACTAGATATTAATTGCTAATGTTGCTATGCTTTACCTGATTTGGGATGTTAATTTCTCTGGCTTGTAATGTTCTGCTACATTATCGGTGATACACCTTGTTTGGTGTCTATCCGTTTTGAGATAAGTTTCAATATACTCAGAGCTTCATATTATTTTGAGCTAAATTCCTATTGCATAGGCATTGGCATCTGGACAATGAAAGGGGATTCTCCATACCCTGCTTATGTCTACAAGATTTCTTTTCCAGTATTAGAAGGATAAATATATGGCCCCAACAATTCAATGTTTTACAGAGTTGATGAGCTAGTTCTCAACTTACAGCCACAATTGGGACCAGAATCTTGCTCCTTTAGCGAAGCAGTTAGGTGACCCACCCACATGACAATTTTGTTCAATGACTATAATCTCGGCTCTTCCATGTGCAGTCATTATCTTCCTACCAAGGATGCCTTGCACCATCCTGCAGGTGTGACTTATGATCTTTGGAAAGTTCTTATGATTGTTGAAACGTTTTTTCTCCAAATTGCTCTAGGAAGGCTAGAAAGCTAGTGAAAACTATTGTTCTGAAATCTAGCTTTCTAGCACTTTCCTGTGCAGAAGAGAATAACTCTGCTGTGCTACAGAAATGGGACTTGGATCTTCAAGATCCAAGCCCCATTTCTGCAGCCCATAGGAGGGACTGAGTTCAAGACAGAGACAAAAGTCCTTTTGGCCGGCAGCAGCAGCTTGCAACCTTTCCTCCCGGCTTCCTCAATGACTTTCTGGAGAAGCCGGCAGAGAAGATTGCAAATGATGATCAGATGATCATGGGGTGCTTGGCAAGCAGTTGTAAATGTGAACTGGTGGCCAAATACCTGAAATCTGGATATGTGATTGTGGGTGGGGGAGCAGCCTGATGTTTTATGATGGCTAGAAGTGCTTTATCAGCCATTGTAATTTTGAACAGTTGTTGAACAACTAGCCATAAGTCAAGGACTATTTGTAGTGACTTATGAACAAACCAGTTATCAATGCAGATTATCTTTGGATGATTATATTGAAGTATGACTACCATACATCTGTGAAGATATCTCTTGTAGACCTTCCTTCCTTCCTTCCTTCCTTCCTTCCTTCCTTCCTTCCTTCCTTCCTTCCTTCCTTCCTTCCTTCCTTCCTTCCTTCCTTCTCCCTCCCCCTCAAAGTGTTCATATCCATATGAAATTCCTTCCCTTTCTCTCTTTTTTGACTTGACAAGAAACCTAATCACAAATTATCTTGCAGTTCTGCATCCTCAAGAAACACCACACAACATATGTATTCACAATTTTTTAGATGTCATCATACACCTAACAAATTGGCTTCAGCTTATCCATGAATGGGCTTATCAGCAAGAATATTTATTGATTGATTTAAAATATTTATATGGCTGCCCATCTTAAGCAATTCTGAGATACTCACAACCACAACAAAGGCAATAACTATAAAACAATCATAAAACAGTAAAAATAAATCAAAAGATACGTTGTAATACTTTTTAAAAAGAGCTGCGATGTCCTTTATCTAATCATGTACGTTTTCACCCAAATACCATGAAAAATGGGTAATCCATGGATTACCCATGGGTAAGCCAGTTGTGAGAATTAAAATATTAAAAATATTAAGGATTGGCACATCTGCAGGTGGCACATTTTTTACTTTATTTAAAAATGTGAGGGTTGGCTTATTTGTGGATAGGCTTATATATGAATATATACAATACCTCTCTTATATGAAAGACAATCTCCCAATATTTCAAATGATTAAAAAAAATCTCACAGATCTTGATATTAGCACCTTTTACATTAATAATACTTGGACTTAAGATCTACGTAAACAGCGAAATCGATGGGAATCTTCTATTAGAAAGCACACACTGATCAGTTGCTTGACAATGTTTTGTTATTTGAAGGTAGAAAGTTGTTTATTGTTATAAGGCAGTGACTCATCTTCCTTTATTACGGTCACAGGCCCCATACAGGAAATGCTACTAAAGGTAATAAGATAAAACAAAACAAGAATCTAAAAATGTCAAAATGGTCAGCAAGTAACTGAATTACAACTAGGGGAGAGGATGATTTAGTTGGGGCCTCCTTTTCACTGCTATACCAACCATATTGTGCAGTTTCTGAGGTAGCTCCATTATTATTAACATCCTTTGTCTACTATTTCCTCTTTTGTCTGTTTTTTTTATAGTATTTTAAATTGTTTTTTATAATTAATAATGATAGGGGCTTTATTTATTTATTTAAAGTTTTTAGCTTTCTTTTACACTGCCCAGAGTTGCTTTTGTGGGAGTGGCAGCTAGACGATAGATAGATAGATAGATAGATAGATAGATAGATAGATAGATAGATAGATAGATAGATAGATAGATAGATAGATAGATAGATAGATGATGGATGGATGGATGGACGGGTGGATGGACAGACGGACAGATGGACAGACAGAGAGACAGAAAGAGATAGAGAGATAGAGATAGAGATGATAGAGATAGAGATGATAGAGATAGAGATATAGATAGATAAATAGAGAGATCTGAGAGTTGTAGAAGAGGGAAAACAAACTATTCAGAAGCCTATCCATCAGCTTGAAAGGAATGGTTGAATTGTTTTAGAATATCACCCAGAAATTTTATTTTATTCAAACTAGAGAATTGGGAATCTAAATCTACTGTCAACACTGCAACGAAATTAGCTGAAGCCATTTTCACTTCGTTTTTGGTTGCCACAGTGGTGGGAAGGGGGATGTGTGCTTTTAATTTTAGACTAAACAATAAATTGTCCTCTGGGAACCAAGAGGACTGACTGAGTTTTGGTGGGCTGAGGCTTCTGTTAGAAAGCCCGCCAAAGTAGTTTATTGGGGAATGTGATTTATGACATGTTATTGGGGTGGGAAATTCAACTTTGTAACATTGTAACCTTTGGGAGGGAACTTCAGTCTTGGTTTCACTTATGACCATGCTGATACTTTGTAGCCAATAAATATGTTCTTTAAGGAAACCTCTTGCCTTGGAGTTCTGTTTTTACTGATCTCAGCTATTGGAAGCGTGACATCTACCTTTTTAAAAGTATTATATCACCTCCAGATTACTTCCTAGAAATAATTTCATTTAATCCTGGAAGTAATTTTAGCAAACTGTATGATGTCCTAGCCTATGGAGGTTGGTAATTATATTCTAATTTAATGAAATTATAGTTTACATATTCCCATTAGAAATGTATTCAGCTGGTTGAATGTATTCAGGCTTGCAAAGAATTGTCAAATACTTCAGCATCTAATTATGGCTTTAGAAAATATATGTTGCTTGAGCTTATTCAATTTACTTGTATTAGAAACAATCATGATTTCTTATGCAGCCTGGAATTGCATCCATCACCCAGCAGGAATGACCGTAGTATCTCAAAAGCATTTCTGGATTTTGCTCATCTGAATTTGGTTATATCTCTAGACTAGAAAAAACTAAATGGCCACTTAATTGCAGCTTAGTTCCTCTGCTGCTGCAATGTAGGTACATTCATATTTGCAGTTGAAATATGGTAGCCCCAAGCCCCAAAGATGTATCTCCACTGGCAGCACTATGACTATAACTAAATAGTTGAGTTCTCCAACATTTATGGCCCACAAACCAGGTGAATATAGGAAATAGAAATATAGTAACATATATCAGTTGTTCAAAAGTTTGTACCCCAGGTGCGAAATATCCACTGCTCTCTCTAGGGACAATAGCATCTTCAAAACTCAGTCAACCACATGGAACACTGTGTTTGTTGTTCTCTTTCTGCAGTTCAGACTGGCAAATGCAGAATTAGATTAAGCAAATGTCCAAGAGTCACTGAGTAGAAGAAAGCATAAACAAGGGAAACAGGGCCAGCCTGTGTTCCAAAAAGCATTCAGTCCAGAAAGTCAGACATTGCAAAATCCAAGTAGCAGAAGAAGGGATTCAATCAAGAAACACTAATAAAATTGCTTAGCCAAGATAAAACATTTTTTAAAAAATGTTCATTCCGTGTCATTTAATGCTATTGTTTACATTTGCATTCTGCTTTTGAGAGATTTGTATTTTATTTGAATTACACTATGATATGGTTTTAAAGCTGCAGTGAAGAATAACATTAACGAATATTTGGGCTTACTGTAGGGTTACATCAAAAACACTTTACATAATGCACAACATTTATACAGATTTAAATCAAAACAGCTCCTCTGCTGTAAGCTTGCATTCGGAAAGACATAACAAAAAAGGAGGAAAAATGAGGAGGGAAGAAAAGAACAAGCAAACTCAAGGTTGTCATTAGTGGAGCACCAACTGCAAGTTGATCTCAAGTTGACTATCTGATGAAAGTTCTCTGAACAAATACTAGAATATACAATCTCAGTTTGTTAACTCTTTCCTCAGAACTTTTTGTTCTGTAGTGTAAGTATATTAATATGCACCTCTAAATGACAAGCAGAGACTTGTATATTGGGTGGGGGTGGGGGGAAACCATGGGTCCTGGGGTCCTGGAAAGATAGCAAACATAGGACATTTGGAACTCTTAAAGGAACAGAATTAGAATTAAAATAACGGAGTTGGAAAGGATCTTGCAGATCATCTAGTCCAACCCCTGCCCAAGCAGGAGAACCCACACCATTTCTGACAGATGGCAGTCCAGTCTCTTCTTGAAACCTTCTAGTGTTCAAGCTCCCACAACATCTGAAGGCAATGGTTGATTGTTCTCACTATCAGAAAATTTCTCCTTATTTCTAGGTTGAATCTCTCCTTGATCAGTTTCCATCCGCTATTCCTTATCTGGCCTTCAGGTGCTTTGGAAAATAGGTTACTCCCTTCCTTTCTGTGATAGCTCCTCAAATATTGGAACACTGCTATCATGTCACCCCTGGTCCTTCTCTTCATTAGACTAGCCATGCCCATTTCCTGTAACCAGTCCCCTAATCCTCTTTGTTCTTCTCTACACTTTTTCAATTGTCTCAATATCTTTTTTATAATGTGGAGACCAAAACTGGTTGCAGTATTCTAGGTGTGGTCTTACTAAGGCTTTATAGAGTGATATTAGTACCTCACACAATCTTGATTGAATCCCTCTGTTAATGCAACTTAGGCTGGCATTGGCTTTTTTGGCTGCCACTGTACACTGTTGGCTCATATTTAATTGATTGTCCACTAAGACTCCAAATTCCTCTCACAGTTGCTGCTATTAAGCCTGGTTTCACCCAATCTATATGTGTTCTTTGTGTTTTTCTTGCCTAAGTGTAAGACTTTACTTTTCTCTACATTGAATTTCATTTTGTTAGATAGGGCCCTGTGTTCAAGTCTCCCAAGATCCATCTGGATCTTGAGCCTATCATCTAGGTGTTGGCTATTCCTGTCAGCTTAGTATCCTCTGCAAATTTGATAAGTTCTCCTTCTATTCCCTCATCTAAGTCATTTATAAATATATTGAAGAGTACTGGGCCTAAGACAGAATCTTGTGGTACCCCACTGCTTACCTCCCTCCATGTAGATGTAGTACCATTAAGGACTACTCGTTGAGTACGGTTTGTCAGCCAGTTACAAATCCATCTGATGGTGATGCTATCTATCCCTCTTCTGACTTCTTCAGTGTTTCATGCATTCTTTTTACAATTGAACATGGAATGGAACTTTACACATCACCCAAAGCTGGTGATTTGTGAAAGTAACCAATCATCCTTCTACCTTCCCCACATGTTTTGCATATCACTTGATTGATTTTGCTCAGTCAACCAGCCCAAGATTTATTCTTTTTTCAGACATTCCAAATCTTCCTATTTTCAACTAAATCAATAGGTTGTGTCCAAAAGTACCTTTTGTAATTTGGATTGATCAAATGTCATTCTGGCTTCTGTTATTGCATTATAGACAGACAGATTGCCCTGGTATTAAGTAAAGCATCCTCCTTCAATATGCCAAATACTGATGTTTTCCTTGACTAACAATTCTTTTATTTCACAAGAGGATGTTAGATGGAAATACAGAAGAATGTTATATTGTACTTCATATTCCAAAAGCACCATCTTCCTATGCCACATTTTGCATTCCAGTCTTTGCTTCATTGTGCAGAACAATTATTCCACTGGGTCCTACCTCCTGTGGGTGAAACTTAATCTAATTATTCTTAAACAATGCAACTAAATTCTCATGGGGTTTAATCCAATGGGGTTTAATCCAACTACACTCTTCAAGAGCCACAATAATGTGGCACAGCTTACCCCAACCTCAGGCTCCCTCACCAGACATGCCATAATTCACAGTCAACATTATTACTCATGATGGCTAGGAATTAGGGGGAGTTGATGCCTCACATATCTGGTAGTCATCGGGTTAGGGAAAGATGCTATAATTTATCATTCATCTGGACCTACAACTATACAGTTTATCTTTAGGCTTATCTGTGTAAATTACCATGAATTGGGTGACCACGATCTTTTAGCTTAATCAGATTTAGTGTGCAAATAAAATGCGACTCTAGAGTTCCATAGATGGAGGAGATCAGATGGTGATAAGTTCTAAACATGATTTCTTATTGCGGCTTGGTGATAAAATTTTGTTTTGCTCACAAGCTTTGCATACTTCTTCTGGCAAAGCTAAATAAGGCAGGGAGTGGCTGGATGAAATAAACTCTCTGATGCATGTTATTGATTGGAGTAGCCTGGCGAACGTTTGGCAAGTATCACTATTAGTATAAATGATATACCTCCTGAAGTCATAAAGCATCAATCCTGGTCCCAGTGATGCTATTCAGACAAAAAAAATGTCACAACATTGTGACACAAACTCAACCCTTTTCATACTTGCACAGCAATATTGTATCTTTCTATGTAAGGAGTGGAGCTTGCGTAACATCAGAAGGTTTATCTTGTGATACAATACTTACAATACTTCTCAATGCCCCATTCACAGGGATGCCTAGATCTTGTACAGCAGCAGTTCTAGACCTTTCTTTCCATGAAAATCCAATGCTATTCTGGACAATGAATGCATTACCGATAGGCCAGATAGCTGGGCTGGAACATCAAGTTTGTTCTATTCCCTTAATAGGAACCCCCTATTTCTATAACATGGAACGTTCTCCATTATTTCTTCTGAAAATGGATCTAGTTCTTCACTGTAAATGCCATTCCAAATAGGCAAGGACAGAGAAGCAGGAAAAGATACTAAACAGATAATAGAACTATGTATATACAACCACCACGAAACCCTCAAGGGTCAATTCATTTATTCATAGCTCTTTAAAGAGCAACTGGTACACAGAGAGAAGAAGGAATAAAAGCCTATAGCAGATGTGGAGGGCAGGAAAGATCATGGTTATATGAAGTCATAATCATGATCTGAAGGCAGAGTGGGAATGTCTATACTACTCTCCTAGGAATCTACTATATTTTAACATTAGGGTCTAGGTGCCTCCCATACAAACATTATTAAAATTTAATAAATATAAATTTAATAACCAAGTAAACAAATAAAATAAGCATCCATTGCTGATTTGTCATTGTGAGAAGGGGGAAGAAAGACAATTTTATTTCTTCCCATTCTTGGTCCTGTCACTCCTGGCTAATTGGGGATGGAGGGGCTTAGGATGGTAGGAGCCCTTGTGGTGCAGTGGTTAGAACGCAGTATTGCAGGCTAACTCACTGCTCACTGCCAGGAGTTCGATCCTGATCGGCTCAAGGTTGACTCAGTCTTCCATCCTTCTGAAGTTGGTAAAATGAGGACCCAGATTGTTGGGGGCAATAGGGCTCTAAAGCAATATGAAGCGGTATGTAAATCTAAGTGCTATTGCAATTGTTATAAATAATTGCATATAGATTTTCTGTTGAAGATTGTTAGCTCAGATAGGAAGCACCTAAATTTTAAAAGAAAGAAAAAAATTGAACACGTATGGTATCAACTTGGACCAGCAGAGAAAGTATCTTAGACATAAAAAAAAACTTCAAAAATTTTATCTCTGCCTCTTCCTCCCCACCCCTTGCACTCCTCTCTTGCTATTATCAGATGAAATGTCAGGAAAACCAGAAACAATGTCTTGCTAGTATTTATTGGGACAAACAGTGACATAATCGTAGTACATTTGCTGTACTTTAAATTACAGCACTGGATTTTCAATATGTAATTCTCACTTCTTCTTCTTTTTTTTTTTTTAAAAAAAGACATTTTACTTTAAATGCTCCAGAAATGTACCTAAATTAAGGATGGGTGGAGATCTATTTTCATTTTCATTTTCCCCTTGAGTCGTGTTAACTGTATTCATTTAATTTCTGCATAAAACCCAGTATTACAAAAGAAATTGCACACAAGAATGTATTTGAATATTTAAACTTGTGCTTTGGCAGCCATTGCATTATTCATTGAAACTATATTAATGATTCAGTAAAACAATGCAACCTTATGAAGAAAATGGTTTATCAAAGCAGCAATTAAGAGAATTCGCCTTCCTTCTGAAATTCACATGAGATCATTCTTTTCAGTCTAATTTTACCATCTGACTACTGTATATTCACTTCCCATTTCACAAACTTGATATTCTATTTCACGTCTGCCACTTGGATGCTGCATGAGCAACAGGGGAGCTGATTATGAGTTTTTGACAGCTACACCTGTATCAACCTGTAAATTGAGACTACATCCAATGTTACATTAGAACTCGGATGGGAGACCACCAGGGGATTCTAGGCTGTGAGCTAGACTGAGAGGTAAACACATGCTACAGAAACCCTGGAGGAAGGCAATAGCAAAACCTCTTTGATATTATCGTCAGAAAACAGAGTGGACCAGGAGTCAAGTTCAGCTAAGGAGACGTTACACTTTCTTTAGCCCGCAGAAGAAGAAAACACCAAACTATATACCTCAGGGTTTTTTTGGGAGGATACAGCAGAACAACTTCAAAAAGAAAACAAGGAAAATTAGTCTTTTTAGAATGCCGTTTCCTACTATGTATAAGAAATTTCAATCACAAAATAATACAGATGGCCCTCAGCGTATGACCACACAACTGGGCCTAAAATTTATGTTGCTAAAGCGAGACAGTTGTTAAGTGGGCTTTGCCCCATTTTACGACCTTTCTTGCCACCGTCGTTAAGTGAATTACTGCAGTTGTTAATAACATGGCCGTTAAGTGAATCTGGCTTTCCCATTGATTTTGGTTGTCAGAAGGTCACAAAAGGTGATCACATGATCCCAGGACACTGCAACCATCACAAACACATACCAGGGTGCCAAGCACCTGAATTTTGATCACGTGGCCATGGGGATGCTGCAATGGTCATAAGTGTGAAAAATAGTCATAAGTCACTATTTTCAGTGCCATTGTAACTTTTAAGAATCACTAACTAGTGTTATAGAAAAAACTCCTTTTTTCCTTAATGGCACAAAGTCAAGAAACCCACCTATTTTTACCAAAGCCATTCAGTATCATAGGTGCTTCTGCACACGCTTCCCTAGCAGATGATCTGTAATGAGAGGGCATCATTTCCTGAAGAATAACCTGGAAGCTTGAAGATTCATTGTTTTAGTCCTTGGAGAATTCATCTACTTTAAGTACACAGTCCAAATTATTTACTGAATTAAGCAGAGTTTACTTTTAAATGGATAGGGGATCGCTGTGTAGAATTATACCACATCATGAGTATACAATGTATTACATTGCTTTATTGTGATTTATCTTTTTTAATAAACCAAAATAGCTATCTCTGATTAAACTTTATTACTTTTTCAAACATTTATTTATTGG
Source organism: Protobothrops mucrosquamatus (assembly GCF_001527695.2). Taxonomy (NCBI): domain Eukaryota; kingdom Metazoa; phylum Chordata; class Lepidosauria; order Squamata; family Viperidae; genus Protobothrops; species Protobothrops mucrosquamatus. The sequence continues at coordinate 55,086 of NW_015388109.1, read as the reverse complement.
ATTTCGAGGCTGCCCAACTTCCGAAAGACTCAGGGCAATTAAATATTTTAAATATGTAGAGCAGCTTGAAGAATACATATACCTACTGTATGCAGGTAGTCCTCGACTTACAACAGTTCATTTAGTGACCGCTCAAAGTTACAACAGCCACTGAAAAAAGTGACTTAAAAGTTGAGGACTGCCTGACTTTAAAATGAGCTTCTTAAGTATTACAACATAGAAAGTAGTTGACTTACAGTTGTATATTGGAACACTGGAAGAGGGAGTCAAGTTATTTTCCAAAGCGCCTGAAGGCAGGACAAGAAGCAACGGATGGAAACTAATCAAGGAGAGAACAACCTAGAACTAAGGAGACATTTCCTGATTGTTAGAATAGTTAATCAATGGAACAACCTGCCTCCAGAAGCGGTGAATGCTCCAACACTGGAAGTTTTTAAGAAGAGTCTGGACAGCCATCTGTCCGAAATGGTGTAGGGTTTCCTGCCTGAGCAGGGGGTTGGACTCGATGACCTCCAAGGTCCCTTCCAACTTTATTACTATTCTTATTATTATTCTTCAAATGACATAGTCCATCTAGACACCCCCACCGTGTCTTGATCAACTTGAAAAATCCATGCCCTGCTTTGTAATGGTCTCCTTGGTTCTGAAAGAATATTGCTGAGTTTGGCTGTTCCACATCCTTCATTATTTGTGTCGGAAGCATCTTCAAATTATAGACATATAGCCTTCCATACTGGGTAAATAAAATAGGTATAAAATAGGTCACAAAAGTATTAAACAGCTGTTTCACAAGTCTAAACTTGCTCATATTTTGCACTGAAAGAAAAAGAGTCAGACACCCAGATGTAAAAGTGCGATCAAAAACGGATTTAGGAAAACAAAGTCATTTGAAATGCTCCCGTGCCAATTTGCTGGTGTTCATCTGTATAGAATATACACCACCAAAAGAGTATATTGCCCTCCTCTTTTGCAAAAATCAGATGTAACTGCCCAGTTTTGCAAAAACAAAGTATTTCTAAGTTATCTATTCCTAAGGATAAACATTTCCTTCAGCGTGTGTGCTCTTTTCTTTTTCTGATAAAAAGCTACACTTATATGAACACTTATTATCCATGAGCATGCTATATGTTCTCAGGTTCGGGGGGGATGATTCACACCTTTTGTGCTTTACAAAAATGTGTTTTCTCTATGGAGCATTCAGCTAGCTGTGAGTATGTACTAGCACAGTAATAAAGTGTGCTTAAAACAATAGCCCAACATTTCTTCCAGTATTCTGGGAGGTCTGATTCATACCTGGACATAGCTTAGATGTCATGGCCTTATTAGCTTTGCAAAGCAGATGAGACACTCATTGTGCTTGGTGGCCCAGGGTTAAAGTAGAGACTGCCAATGGTAATAATATATTATTTACTTCATTCATATAATTAACTCCCAGTACCATGTTTTTCTTTGAGTACGGAAGATTCTGTTTAATTAACCCATTGCTCCAAGGTGCTTTGCAAGTCCATGTCTAAATTCACTAAATTCCAAATATTGCATCCCCAGTCTTCATCCTCCCAGGCGTTTTGAGTAAATCAACCTTTATATCTCTTTCTTAATTTCAAGTGCAGTACAGACAGAATTCCTTCATTAATATCTGTCGGGAAATTTCCCCTGTGATCAATAGAGTTTTTAATCCATTGAAAGCAGGTCTACAAAACAAAACAAGCTGATTGGTCAACATTATTTTACTTTCTCAAAATGACTTGCAAGGAAAATTTGAAAGAGCGAGTACACCATATGAGAAACTCTGCATGTAAGGAATAGTTTATGAAAAAATGGCCAAGTTCTGTGCATTCATTGTGGGGCAAGAGACTTGGAATTCAAGTGGCAAACGTATTTTGAGTTCAGCATTGATATCATCCATCCATCCATCCATCCATCCATCCATCCATTCATTCATTCACACAATCATGCATTCAATTTCTATGGTCACTCAACTCGACCAAGTGACTCTGGGCAGCTTACAAATCTAAAATTATAAAACAATTAAAAGAATTCTAAAACATTAAAACAATAAAAACATCCATAAAATAAATGTACAGACAGCACCCATGATGATTAAAGCCAACTAACAAGGCCCTTGACAAGCCCAACTAAATAACAGAGTTTTCAAAATTTTGCAAAAAGCTAACAGGGTCGGGGCCATTCCAACCTCCAAGGGGAGAATATCCCATAAGGCAGGGGCTACTGTATAGCAGAAAAAAAACCCTGTCTTCTAGTTCCTACCAGTTAACATATTTTGACTGATGGGACCTGCAATATGCCTAAATTGTTGGATCTGATTGAATGGGTAGAAACTCTTAGAAAAATATGGTCTCTCAGGTAATCCAGTCCCAAGCCATGTAGGACTTTAAAGGTGACAACCAGCATCTTGAATTCCATCCAGAAACACATTGGAAACCAGTGCAGCTCATGGAGTAGTGGTGTAACATGTGTCATGTAGCTGGCACCGTTTATTACCCATGCAGCTGCATTTTCCACCAGTTAAAGTTTCTGAATGCTGTTCAAGGGCAGCCATGTGTAGTGTGCATTACAGTAATCTAGGCAGTAGGTTACAAGGATACATGGGTGGTGGTGAACAAGGCCTCCTGGTACAGGAATAGGCACAACTGGAGCGCTACCCAAAGATATGCAAATACTCTCTTAGCCACAGCTCTTCAAGCAGGAGCTATGAGTCTAGGAGGACCCCCAGATTGTGCACCAGGTCTGTCTGAGGTAGTGCCACTCCACTGAGAACTAGAGATGGAAGAACCTTCTCTGTGGAAGGTCCAAGTAACCCACAGCCACACCATCTTGCTCTGGTTGAGTCAGAGCCTGGTTTGCCCCATCCAGACCCAAACAGCCTCCAGACACTGAGATAACTGAGCAGATGGCTATGAATGTAGGAACTGAAGAACTAATTGGGGATGTAAGCAAATCTTTTGCAAGCTGTCAACTGAGCTTTCATGAGAAAATCAATGCTTCTAGCAGGAAGTAAATCAGTCTTTAATTCTCTTAGTCCACAACTTGACCTTTCTCTGCTATAAAGCTTTCTGGTAATTAGAAAATTATGCTGTTATGCAAATATAGGTAATTAATCCAAATGGTAATTATTCTTAGAAGTTTCCTACAAGATCCTATCTTCCTCTTTTTTCTGTAAACAGATCAGCATTACCACTTGAGAAATATGTCTAGTTATTCCGAAAGGATTTCTTTTTTCTAATTTCCTCATGAAGACTCCTTCCCATAAAGCACTTGAATATCAAACCATTTTTTTCTGACATAGTTCAGATTTTTCTCATCTTTCATCATTAATTGTGGATGATCTCTTGACAAATTACAAACACAAAACACAAAACACAATCTGTTCTAAAATGTACTTTCCCAACAATTATACTTCCTTTCTAAAGCTCAGCATAATTGTGATTATCCACATTTTGGTGATATCCTTTTCAAGTTTTCTTAAGGCTCAGCTTTGGATCAACAAGGGTCAGTCACTCAATTAGTATTTAAGTTGTCAAATAGTAGCAAAGGTACTGGTTTCCCCTGTCCAGCCATGTCCAACTTTAGGATGTGGTAGTCATCTCCGTTTCTTAGCTGAGGGAGCCAGAGTTGTCCAAAGACACTTCCGTGGTCATGTGACCAGCATGGCTCTATGCCAAACTGCATGGAATGCTGTTACCTTCCCACCAAAGTGGTATCTATTTAACTATTTGCATTTGCATGCTTTTGAACTGCTAGATGGGCAGGAATTAGGGCAAGTAATGGGAACTCATCCTGTCTTGAACCCGGGCCGTCAGCTTTGTAGCTGACAAACTCAGCATCTTTAACCACTGAGCCATCACACCCCCTTCAAATAGTAGCACTCAATGGCAAACGTTTTGGTCATGAATGTTGTAATTGAGATATTCCTGAGCAATCTTTCCTCAAATACTCCTTTGTACACATACACTTCCACAACACAGACATAGTCACTCTCTCTCAGCCCAACTCACCTCCATTGTTATTGTTGTGGGGAAAATAGGAGAAGGAAGAAGTAATATCTTTGTTCGCTACCTTGAGTTATTTATAAAAATAATAAAGGCAGAATTATAAAACACCTAAATAGACTTTCCTGAATAATTCTAACTTTCTCTCTTTGTTGCTATCATTCTTTTCCAGATTCTTTTACAAAAAGAAGCCATCTTCTATGTAGCACCCATGGAAGAAAATTAAAATATGTAAGTTTAAAAGAATAGAATTAAATAAGTTACATAAGGTCTGGGAATTTACATGACTTCTGGAATTCTATTGCTATGATAATCTGGCCATAAAATATATATTTAATATTTATCAAAATTAGGTAGATGAGATTAAGCATACACTATCTAAATGTTATAATTTTTTTGCATGCAGATTTTGCAGGTCTAACATAAAGGATAACCTTTAAACCTCGGTGTGTAATAATGTGAAATTTAGCGTTCAGCACTTGAAATATCTAGCTCAATCTATCCATTAAAATGATTCAAGTAACAAGTTATATATATTCCAACAAAAAAGACAGAAGTGCTAGACAAAATGCAAATATTGCAAAGAGAACATTGTTTGGATCCTTGAAAAATTCCATGAGATGTGGTAATTGTTGTGTACTGGGAACGGTGAGGCATTGAAGACACAGGCGTGAAAGTAACAACTCGTTTATTCAATCCACACAGAAGCGGCTATAGCAGCCGCTTGACTCATATTTATACGGACCGCCACTAGGTGGCAGCCAATGATTTTAAAGCATACATTCCCGCCTAAACACAGTTGCAATATATACAAAAGACAGTTAAGGATTTGAATCAAACATATAACTAACCGTTTTATAACAGTCCTTATGGAATTGGGTTAATACACAACAGTAATTATACAACATCAGTCTCATCTGCAATATCTCCCAGATTAAAACTAAAACTCTCAAAAACACCTTCAAAAATAAGAAAGAGTATATGGTAAGAGTGAAGGTGAATGAAGGTGTCCCATGCTGAAATTACCCTGGAATGTGTCATGCCAGTTTGCTTGTAGCATAATGTATAATAACAAGAAAGAAATTATCTATATTTAGCAGACAGTCAGTAATGACGAATACTTCCAATACAAATGAAGTTTTTCCTCCAGTTTTCTGGCAAAGGCCATGGGAATTTTGATATAATGGGTTTATGCTGTAATGGTCACTTCTGAAACTCAGTATTATGTTCACCTCTGAAGCCTTATCAGACTTCTACCAAACTGCTCATTAATGACCCACAGTTATTGTACAATATCCTTATGCTGTTATTTAATGCATTTTCAACTTCTTCAGCATAACGTTCCTGATTCCCTGACCAGGGATTTCCTTCTGCTTATTATGGGGAAAATGAAGCAATCTCTATTAGCAGTAGCGACAATCACACCAGCCTTCCATATGAAATAAACACAGATCTCAAAGTTGTGTAGATCACTTTGGAACAAAAATATTATCTGTAATGATTTTCTTCTGGAACTGCTACAGATCTGCATTTCATTTTAAAAAAAATCTAATTGGAACATAATTAAGCAGAAGGTTAAAACCTGAAGTTATCATCTTCTTGTCAAATGCTAAAATTAAAAGATACTTTGGTGCTACTATGTCTATTTAATGCTGAGGATAATATATTCATAAGTGTGTTTTAGAATGGTTCTTGAAAGCCATGCTTTTCCATGGGTGAAGAAATGCTTACTGGATCAGATTAAGACAGTTGTGTGGGTAGAACTGTTGGCTGTTTTTGATGAAAAGTACCCAGTGCTGTGGTATGAGGAAAAGGAACACCGATGCCCATATACGTATAGACCAAATATCCTGTTCAATTTTCAGAGTAGAACACAATCACCTTTCCCAGATGTCAAACTTCCATTCCCAGAACTTCTGAAGAACAAATGTGTCACAAATTTTCACTACAAAAGAAAAAAAAAGCTCCTATCAAATAAATCATTTGCTGGCATTAGTAAGGTTGAACATCTTGACAGAACAAACTTTCTAAGAAAAAACATTCCAAGCTGCCCAATGGTTTGGGAGACTTCTCTACACTGTTACTGAAAGTCTAGCTTTAATAAAAGGAAAAGAAAAATAAGAGCCTTGGATTCACTTTCATAAAGCCCAGAGAGACCAAGAACTATGGAACTCTAGAGGTTATTCTTGGAACACAGGTAGTCCTCAACTTACAACAGTTCATTCAGTGACTGTTTGAAGATACAAGAGCACCGAAAAAAGTGACTAATGACTGGTTTTCATACTTGCGAACCATTGCAGCATCCCCATAGTCACGTGATCAAAATCTGGATACTTGGCAACTGGTTTGTATTTATGACGGTCGCTGTGTCCCAGGATCACGTGATCACCTTTTGTGAACTTGTGACAAGCAAGGTCAGTGGGGAAGCCAGATTCACTTAACAACCATGTTACTAACTTAACCACTGCAGTGATTAACCATGGCAAGAAAGGTCGTACAATGGGCAACTCGCTTAACAAATGTCTCACTTAGCAACAAAAACTTTGGGCTGTATTGTGGTCATAACTTGAGGATTACCTGTTCAAGAATGAAATACTCTCAAGGAAACTTAACACACAGGGACTTTTTTTTTTTAGTGACAAACAAAATATTTATCTGAAAAGAATGGAAAATCTCTTTCATACAAGAGATTTGGGTCATTCTCTAATTCATGCTGTAAGCTATATTGATATACCCTGTGGCCCTATTTGTTCTCAGGATATTGTCTGATTTTCAGTGACTTGCTGTATTTCTGACTCTGCTTTAGTTTATTACAAACCACAGCAAAATGGATATTGAATTTATTTTTCCTTTGGATAATGAAATTTTCAGGAAACCTTAAGGCAGACATGTCAAACTCGCAACGTCACGTGACATCGCGCGACGTATCGGAACGTTTTCCCCATTGCCGGCAATGGGGTGGGCGCAGTTTTGTCGTGATGCATCCGGCCCACGGGCCGGCAGTTCGACACCCCTGTCTTAAGGGGTGAGTGACTTCCTCTGAAGGGAATTTTCTCTTTCTGCCACCTGATCCTGTTTTACAGCAGCTGCAGTGGCTTCTCTCTTCCTTTCTTTCACCAGGCACCTGTCCCTAATATATCTCTTTTGGCCTAAAAGCATAGCTCAGAACTTCCCCTTTTTTCCATCTCTTCTCCTAATCAATATTGCTGCCATAGCAATATGCAACCATTATCACAACTTTTGAAAAACAATGCCCCGTGGCATGCTATTTCACCACTCAAGATTCAATAGAGTACTGAACTGCAGGTACGATAAGCATTAGGTTTTTATGGATTTTTTTTTTACAATCAACCATCTGTCAACTTCTACACAGCTTCCATTCATAATTATCTCTCAGGGTATATTTTTGTTTTGCTAACCACCAGACAAATACAGCAACCACAATTACAGAAAAGGATATATCTCTAAGATACAGAGAGTATTTTATTTCCTAATTTTTGTTACTCCTTTGACCAATGGCAGTTCAGAAAGAAGGACTCTCATCGGTGTCCTCTCTTGATCAGTTTATGTGATAGAGTGTGAGTATTGAATTGGTTTATGGTGTTCTTTATGAGAACTTGACCTACAAATGTTGAGCAGGTTTTTTTATGTTGTCATAGCTGTAAATTGTGAAGTGGATTGCAGGTCAATTTCTAACTGATTTGTTATGGATTGGAGGTAGAAATGCTGAGGGTATGGAAGAGTCTTGGCAAATAAAATGGAGAAAGTCAAGCTATCTCTTCTTTGTAGATCAATCTTAAGAGGAATCATTGTTTGACATTAGGCTGGATAGTGCACTCTCTGGTTGAGATTTATGATTAGAGCAACCCAGTTATCCGATGGAAATATATGATTGTTTTATCAAATTGTTAGAAAAAAATTGTATAATGTGTTAGTCAGTTAGACACTTCTTTGAGATTGCGTACACTATCCAATGACTCTGTACTTTCAGTATATAATAGTACAGGTTAATAGAGAGAAGGAGATTAATCTAATGGTAGTTTTGAATAAAAAAGCAAGACTTCCATCTATTGCAAACTCCTAGAAAAGGGTTTTTATAACAATTCTTTATGGGATATTATTAGAATTTATCACTGCATGTGGGCACAGGAAGACGGGGCTCCATCTTCTGTGTTTGATTTCACTCCACTAGGGACCCTAAAAGGGTCAAAAGTCACCCCAAAGGGGCAACGGAGAAGGAGGGGACCTCGTTGATCACAGAAGGGCAGCGGCCCTTCCATTAGAGCTGAGGAAGCCCTCCAAACCGGCAGGGGAAAGACTGGCTATATTCATGTGGCCAGTCAGAAGCTGCTGACAACGGAAGAAAATAAGCATTAAACAGCAACTTTCAAGACTTTTTCCTGGGGAAAAAACGCCCAAAGCAAAGAATCCTCCCCGATGAGAGAGGGAAGGGGAATTTCCACCCCATTCCCTCAGGAAAAGAAAAGCGGTGAATTAGTTGCTTGGGGGGGGGGGGGAATAGAAAAAGTTACAAGATTAATTTGGAAGCAATACACATATATAACTTTGAAATTTGAGGACTAAAAGTGCTTTTGAGATTATTTTTTTTAAAAAAGAGGCTTAAAAATCTTGTAATATAAGTTTGGATGTAAAAAGCTGGAAGATGGCATCAACGACATCTAGTGGCAAACTACAGCACTACAATTTAAATACTAACTGACTTATAGAGCTGTGGCATGGAGCTATTTCCCTATAGAAGAAACATGCATTATTGATTGAGATGATGGAATACTTTGGACTATAAACCTTTGATTGATGAACAATTTTTAATTGCTCTTCTCTCTCTAGACAGAAAGGATGTTTTTTTCATTGGACAGAAAAATTTGAAAAATTCAAACTTTACTTATATTTGCTGAGGGGAGACTTAAGGATGGACTGATAGGTTGGTTGGATAATTAGGAGTTCACATGACTATTGACTGAAACTTTTTAAATCCCTAAATAGATTGGACAATAAAGACTACATACAAAAACAAAATGGATGTTCCATATTTAGCTTCAAATGGTAAAAAACCATCCCTAACATCTGTCCCCAAAGTCCCCAGCTTAACATACCAACAAGAAAATGTTGATGAATTTCAGAAAGAAATTCTTTCTATGTTAAAACCAATACAAGAGACAATTGCCTTAGCTCATGATGAGACTAAAAATAACACAAAGGAGATAAAAGAACAATTCTTTAATCTAAATCTACAAACTTAGACAATAACTATAAAGAAGGAACTAGCAACCCAGAAAATAGAAGGAAAAAGAGGAAGCAGATCCAAAGATGGAGGACCTAAAGAAAGGAACTAACAGACAGACTCAGACAAATGAAGAATTAGAAGACGTAGCGATAATGTCGGAAATGGAAAAGATATCTTACCTGTCAAGATCTCAGAACACACTTGAGGATAAGAAAGAAGAGCTGTTTGAATGGAAGATAGAGCTGTTAGGAGAACTGTGAGAAATTGGAGAAGGAGGGAGGCTGTTTAATGAAAATCAATGGGCTGAGCGTCCTTCCAAAAATACTTTAATCAAATTGTCTTTCTTATTCCAAACAATATACACAAAAATAGAGGAAGAATTACTTGATGATTCAAATGCATTGACTTAAAAAGTTAGTTGGCAAAGGAAGAAAGCTAGAGTAAGAATGAAGAAAATAGAGGTTTTAACACATTAGATGGGATATTATACTATTAATCAGATATTTGAACATGGCTGAGAATAGATAACTGTTAGAAATAGAAGTATTATTATAACTAGAAAGATAGGATTTATAACTAGAATATTATATTTTGGTATGAGAAAGGAAATATGAAAATGCTAAGAGGTTTGAATAAGGGAAGCTTTTGGTTACCCAAATATAACTTATTATGAGAAATTATAAGCAATAGAGACATTTTGAACACTGATGGGAAATTAAAATTAAAAAAAGGGGGAAAACAGGATATTAATTGAACAAATGGCTATTAACTGCAAATGCAGTTAAGATATATTTTGGTTAGAAAAGATGTTTTAAACTGACATTATTGATATTATTTTAAAAATGTAACAAAGATGTTGATATTCAATTGTATATGTATTAACAGCAATAAGAATTGTATTTGCCTAATGTGGGAAAAGGTGTACTACAGGAAGAAGAGAGGAAGCATTGGATGGTGTAATATTGGGCCTAGATTGAAGAAGTTAATATGTACCATTGAATTACTAATGGACCCAGGAGAACATGTTGTTTATTAAGTACTTTTGATTGTAAAACTAGAAAATTAATAAAATATTTATTAAAAAAAAGAATTTGTCACTGCATGGAACATAGCATTTTTTCATACTTACATGCCCACCTTTCTTCTCCTTTGGGGCTGCCACAAAAAAGTACTACATCCACTTTGTATTATTCTTAATTTAGCATGTCATCCAAACTTTCAACGATGATTGATCACAATTGTAGCCAGTTGAAACAAACAAATTTAAATGTTTGTGCTTGAAGATGGCTTAAGTCAGGGGTGTCAAACTCAATTTCATTGAAGGCGGCATCAGCATTGAGGTTGCCCTCGGGGGGCTGGGTGGGTGTGGCCAGGGTGGGTGCAGCCTACTGGGTGGGCATGGATGGAGTGGGTGTGGCCTACTGGGTGGGCATGGCCAGCTCTACATCGTCCGTGTCAAGGGTGCCTGTGGAGGCCTGGGCAGGAGTGGGACAGATCTGAGGGTCTCTGGCGAAGGGGGTGGGACAAGTGCCAAGGCATGGTCCATTTCTTCATTCCTCACAAAGGGTGATACCTCCCCAGCATGCACCCAGGGGCGGGGCTGACGCGGCAGGGGCTGGTTCCTCGCTGTTTCCAGACGGCCTTGTGGAGCTAAGACTGAATGCGTTTCAGCATAGATGGCCACCACAAAATTGTACATTGGCTCCCGGCCGGCCTGGGCCAGGGCCAAGGCACCGGGGGCCGTTCCCTCACTGTTTCCAGGATGGCTTCGCGGGCCACATGAAACCACTTCGCGGGCTGTATCCAGCCCCTGGGCCTTGTGTTTGACATGTCTGGCTTAAGTGAATAATCATAATTTCAGGCATACTACAGTTCAGTCACTTTGGGATGGCAGAAGAAGTTGTAGTTAAGTAAAAATGAAATTTTTCAGCCTCCTACTCACATCCAAGCTATAAGAAGAAAGGGAGAGGAGGTAACATCTTTGCTTAATGCTAAATCCTGTGTTAAGGTTATGCTGGAGAGAAGCCAATGTTCAGGGAAATAGATATATTTTCTCTTATTTGAAGCACCCATTACCTCTGAAAGTCTTCAGAGATGCTATGCTCCCCCCTCCCAGTTTTTACTTGGGTTCTATATAGTCAGTGAGTAAAACCTATTTAAAATTCAGCCTTTTTCAGCCCAGGTTAACTTAGGCATTTTAAAAAAAGATTATTCCCATTTTGGGGTCAGTGTTAATAAATCCATGTAAACTGTCATGATTTCTGCTGAGAAGTGGAGGAATGCAATTTGCTGCATGTACTTAAATGCTATGTTTGAGATCTTCCCTTGGGGGCTGACATTTATCTAATAAATTGCATTACAAGCTCTAATCATGGACTAAGGCAATGAGGCTGAAGAAAAGAACTATAAAGTTACTATTTTTAAGATGTTTTCTTTGTAAATATCTTTGCAGCATTTTCAGTACTGGATTAGACAGCGTAATGTAGTAGCTAAGATATTGGATGTGGATTTGCAAGACTTGGGTTCAGAGTTTCACTGTGGTGCTCATTGGGCAATGTGAATCAGTTACTGTAGAGCAGGGGTCCCCAACCCCCGGTCCATGGACCGGCACTGGTCCGCAGCATGCCAGCAAGTGTGACGCACAAACAAGCAGGCAATATTCAAAACCATGCCCCCTCCGATCCGCGGAAAACTCTTTCTCCATGGCACCGGTCCTTGGTGCCCAAAAGGTTGGGGACTTCTGCTGTAGAGGGAAAAGGGAATGGCCTTAAAGGAGAGAGGAGTTAATACCAAAGCTATTGAGCCCTGGTGGCACTGTGATTAAAGTACAGTATTGCAGGCTAGCTCTGCCCACAGTCTGAAGTTCAATCGTGTCATGGCTGAAGGTTGATAGCCTTCCATCCTTCCGAGGTCGGTAAAATGAGGACCCAGATTGTTGGGGGAAATATGCAAATAATGCTTATACATTGTAAACCACCCAGAGAGTGCTATAAAGTGCCATGGGATGGTATACAAGCCTAAATGCTACCAAGACAAGAAATTAATTTGAGTAAATGTTTCAGACAGACCCCTCCCTAGTTCATATGTAGATAAAGAGAGGGAGGGGAAAGTTCATTCAGATCTGCAAGAATCTGTTTCTAAAGATGTTACAATAAAATTAGAACTGACCTATATGACATTGGTTTTTAAGCCTGGTCCACCTTATTGGGCTGATGGCTACTCTCTCTCTCTCAGCTCAACTAACCTTATAGGATTAGTGTTGTGAGTACAGAATTTAGAGATTCACATTGAATTTTCAAAGGAAAGTCAAGATATGTTTGCCACCTGGAGTTATTTGTAAAAATAATAAAGGCAGGATAAGAAAGAAAGGAAGGAAGGAAGGAAGGAAGGAAGGAAGAGAAAGAAAGAAAGAAAGAAAGAAAGAAAGAAAGAAAGAAAGAAAGAAAGAAAGAAAGAAAGAAAGTCAACATACATTTTAGGTTTCCTTTGATAGTAAAGTGGACTTTCTTTGGTAGAACTGTTTTTACTTAGAATTATGGACTTGCAAATATGACCAAACCTGCTGGTGCTATCAACTAAACATGTATACTATTTCCCTGAAGATTGATAGTATCTATCTTGTATTAAAAGATAAATCTCCATAGAAGCTCTTCAATGTGTTAGAGATGTCCAAATCCAATTTGCTCTGGATTACTCCAGGGAAACCCAAACCAATTTAATCCCTGGATGAGAAGTTTCACTTTTTCACTAAATAATAAAGGACAACTGAAGTATATTACTGTCACATTTTTTTATCTTTTCTTACATGGGTTGAAATCCGCAGGACATGTAAAATATTTAATGGGGAGAAAATGGGCCAAATCTCACAAAAACTGTTGCATGGTTTTAAACTATAAGTCTTAAAACATTTTTAAGTGACCATCACTTTCCTGTTTTGGTAGTTTGGGATGCATTTTACAGTAAACCTGGCTGGCTTTTAAATATGCCATACATCAAGAAAAACATTCTTTGTTTTTCAAAGTATGCTCTTTGATGTGATTTTATTAAAGTTAAAGTGCCCATAACTGTGAAACCCAAAGTAATGAAATATATAGCAAAGCTAGATCCAGTGGTGAGGAGGTAAATGTCAGAAAGATGGAGTTAGGACTTTTTGTGCAAAGGAAAGGCAAGGATTAATACCAGAGGTTGAAGGCAGGGGGAAATTTATCAGATTTTTAATAAAACAAAATGACCCTTAAGCCAATCAGGTAGACAAGGTGGCACAATAGGTTTTCTTAAAATTTTAAGGAAGAGGGATAGAAAAACTAAAGTGAGCAAATAGCTGAAGTTGCAAGATGCTCTCCTAAGTTCTTCTTAGTTCTGACTAGAAAAACTGTTTGTACCATGAGCAAAAGTTCTCTATGATTTTTAGAAAGATTGTCCTTTCCACTTTGGAGTTCTATAAACAATATATGCATGATTTCTCCAGATTTATATTTAAAGCCTGTTGCTTGCCATATTTCTGTGGATATTCCATCTATTCCTGTAGCTTTCCAAACTGGTAATAATGAAAATGTTGATCTAATTTCATCTTCTAATACTACAGGTTCTTGTAAGTAAGGAATATCTTCTAAGCAGGGTTTGACAATCTATGACCCATGGGCCAGATGTGGCCTGCCACCCAGTATTATTTGGATCATAATTGCAAAAAGAAATCTAGTCATTCAGCCCATGTGAAAGAGGGAAAGAGCTCCTCCTACCTCAACAACCATTTCAGAGATGGCTTCACTAACCACCTTGGGTGGGCAAAGCCACAGGTCCTGCCCAGTGCTGACAAAAGTGAGCTGCGAGGTGGGAGAAATGGGGGTGGGTTAGCATGGCCCCTGCCCTTATGCAGAAGTAGCTGCCAAATTCTTTTCTATGGCATTGTGAATGTCGACATCTCTAGTGTATAAAGTTTCAATATATTCTGTCCATCTCTGTTTGATCTTCTTTGAATCAGTTGCTATCTGTTCATTGGCATCCTTCAGCATGCCAAATCAAAGTTGGAATTTCCTTCTGAGTTCAGAGATCTTTTGGGAGACATTCCTTGTTTTTTACACCAAAGTACAGACTTAATAAATATTTCAAATGCTACTGTGTTATGGCCCAGGTAGTCAAGGCAAGGCAGGCCTTTAGAGAGTCCTTTATTGTCCTCAAGAAGTGTTCAACTAGTAGCCCTCCAATGACCAATAAGACTCCACCCCACGCTACCCTGAAGGCAGCCACCCTCAGACCCTCAAACAACAGCCCATTTATTACCAGGAAAGTCCACAAGGAAATGTCCAGGCATAAGACAAATGGCAGTCCTCAGGGCAAAGACAAGGTACAAGGCACAGGCAGTTCTGAAGGTAAAGCAAAGCAAAGGGCAAAAGCAGTTCACAAGGCAAGGGCAAGACAAATGGTAGTCCTCAAAGCAAAGGCGAAAAGCAATCCTCGAAGCAAGGCAAAAAGGTATGAGTGAAAGCCAGAGGAGTGTAATATAAAAAAAACAATTGTTCCTGGCAAAAACTAACTCCCCACGGCTTCTCCTTAAATCACTCCACTCCAGGTTTTCCTTGTGAGGAGGGGTGGGGTGTCCTTCTCCTGAGTAGCCTTGCAGCCCTTCTCTGAGCTTGCCTATGCTCCACTCTCCATGCCCTTGGATCGAGTGGAGGAGGCAGCTGTTCTCATCAGAGGGGATCTGCTGCCCATCAGCACCACTGTCTGTCAGCAGCTGATCCTCCCCTGCATCTGTGAAGGTAGGCAGCTCTCCGTCTGGTTGACCACCTCCCCCAATATCTGAGGGACCTGGGATACCGTGTTTCCCTGATAATAAGACCTACCCTGAAAATAACCCCTAGCTTGAATGGTCCTGGTTCCAACTCCTCCTTTTCCTCTGAACCGGGCTTCGATGGGGCCATGACATACTGTATATGAAAGTACTCAAAGCTTTGCTTGTTTGTTAATGTTGCCTAATGCTGTAATTGATGACTTCATACTAAATGACTTTATAGAAAAGACTAGCCGAGTTCCTTGTATGCATTCAGCTGAGTAGGTCACATATATTGAATGACTGGTCAAATTAGCATGCATTTCAGAGTCCAGTTGATAGACTTAACCAAAATATACTAAAAACTATTATGCTCGTTGTAGAAACATGTTGTAATATAACTCCCATCATCCTTTTGCATTTCAGGCATATTGAGACTAAGGGCTAGGAATTCTGGGAGGCATAGCCCCAATACATCTGGAATGCCACAGATTTCCCTTATTTAATCAGTAACAATTGTGTCCTGTTCCTGCATTATTAAAGCAAGAGTGTTCTACTTTATACAACAGAAACAGTGACCAAGTGTCCTATCCGGCTTCCCATATGCCATTCTTTTGTACATAGATAATAATCCCCAATACTATAAAACTGGTTCAAGGAAGCTCTTAACATGATTAAGTAGCATGGAGAACTCTGCAGATAGAAGCAGCTCTTCTCTAAGATAAAGATGGTATAGTTGGGTAGGCAGAGGGCAAGCTCTCTTGTCTTCTTCTCCTGATGGCATGTGGACTGTCCTTGCTACATGCCTGAAGAGAATATTTTTCTAGTCTTGCTAAAGCAAACAAGTAGAAGATTTTGGTACAGTCAAAGGGAGAATTAAATAATTTTGGAACAGCTGATGTTCTTCTGAAAAGTAAATCAGCTTCTTTTCTGCCTGACCCAATATTGTCCATATATTTTATAGTTTGTGGTATGGCTTTGAACTTCACAGAGGGAATTAAAAAGATTTCCTTGACTGTAGATCTCTTCAAAGGCAATTTTATCTAGCAAAATGTAACATGCCCCTGCATCTAATGTCCAGGAACCTGTTTTTTCTGTCGTGTTGGAAAAGCTTAAATTATGAGTATTATGTCACTTCTGAAGCTCTGTGTTTAATCCCATTAATAACGTTCCGTGATTGACTGTGTATTTCATTTCATTTTCTGGTTTAATGTAGCTATGTTAAGTATAGGAGATTCGGGAAAAGCATACAAAAAAATGGGCTAGCGCTGCACCTTTAAACTGATCTGACTTGAGTAAGAGCAAAACTAGAGGCATACTTTGACCCAATAAAATGTCTGGGAAAAGAATATTTAACAAATGTATTTTACATTTGTTGTATTTTACATGTGTTGGGGATAAGCTGCTTATTCTCTAAGCTGTCTCTTGAATGAAGCTTCATCCAGTCTTTACGGATCAGGACCTAATTCAAACAATTACATGAGTGTGTCATAGATGTGTCATTGATGTGTCATAGATCCCAACCTGGAGTGTATGGATCAGGCTATTCAGAGGTGCTGTGAGGCAGACTGAAATAGAAAAGCTCAGAAAGAGGTCAAGTAGGTTACCATATCACAATAAAAGTTTATTCCTACAGCTCACTGTCCTGCCCAAATGCCCCTTGTTTCATCGGGTCCTGCTGCCATATGATGGTTTAGCAATACAAGTCCTTAGGGCTTTTACTGACATTCTTTCTCTGAGGAATTGGGGATGGGCAAAGGAGGAAGTAAGAGCCGCTGACAGTGTAGCAGTTAAGGTACCAGGCTAGAAACTAGGAGCCCATACATCCTACTCCCGCTTATGCAGGAAGCAAAATCTTTCCATTCACAGATAACGCTAAGCCATAGTTTACAAATGGTACTTTATTAGCCAATCTAGAAATGAGGCAGAATCAGTCTTGTAGAGGAGCAAAATGTGTAAGGTTTATTATTCAGTTTCTAGTTTGTTTTTTCCCTCCGTTTTAAAGCTAACCTAAACAGCATGTAAACCAGGGAGCTACAAATCAACCATATACACTTGTTTACTCATCATACTATCCAACAGAATGGTGTGTGTGTGTGTGTGTGTGTGTGTGTGTGTGTGTGTGAGAGAGAGAGAGAGAGAGAGAGAGAGAGAGAGAGAGAGAGAGAGAGAGAGAGAGAGAGAGAGAGAGAGAGAGGCTCCAGCAGATTTTCACAAAGGGGTCCAGAAAAAAAACAGAGAGAGGGATGATCTTCAGGTGTACTCACTCTGTAAAGCTGATAGATTGCAGAGCATCACTGCATACACAGAGAAATTCCTAGAAAAATGGGGCAAGCTGTAGTAAAAGCCATGGATTAGTTTTCTAGGAAAAGAAATTAACTTCTGCTTTTTCCCACGAGAAGCTTGCATCTCCTGTAGAACTTAAGGGCTGGGTGATATAGAACTCACGGCTGGGCTGTACGTCTGGTCAATACTGTCAGGGTTTTCTTAGGCTTCGAGGAGGGAATTTGTGGAATTGTTTAATCTAAATTATTTTAAAGAAATAATCATTATTAGGATGTACACTAGAGTTAGGCTTTGCTACTTATAGGTTCCTGTCTCAAAATGTTGGAAGGCAAAGCCACCAATTATTGGACATTTTGGTTGGAAGACATCCTGTGAGGCTGTGAGGGTTTGTAGCCCTTGAGCAGCTTTAGACCTCTGTCCTATAAGCATCTATTTGCCAGGAACTTTGGACACAGTTTCCAAGCTCAGATGCTGCCCAAGGAAGCAAATGGAAAACCTCACTAGCTACTTTCTGCCACATTGTCATACATTCATTTTCCTCCCAGTTTTTATTTTATTTTATATATAAAAGACTCCTTGCTTGAGGATGCCTAGTTGAGCGCACATACAACCTGTTCTCTCCTTCCCTTTTCCCTTATTGCCTTCATCTGAAAGAGGACTCATTATCCAGAGCTGTTTGTCCCTCTGGGCAAAACTGAATCACAAACTCAACAACTTACTGAAACTCTTCAATGTACGAATGAAACCTCAAGGGCCCTTCACTCGATGCCTTTTTCTCTCCCAACAAAGTTCTTTGATTGGAAATGCAGTTTTTCTCTGCCACGTTAGGAAGAATAAATCAATAATCAAGGGACTCATAACCTGCTATTTTCTCTCTTGGGCATTTCCACCAGCAGCCCTTCTACTTTGAAAACTCCATTATTGCACCAAACAGAACTTTATATCCAAGGACATTTTTGTATCAGGGATGGAAGCACTGCAGCATGAAAGATGGCCAACTTTTCTCATTTTTTTCCCTCTGGTATTGCGATTAGCATTATTCCTTTGAAGCATCTAGCACACGGTCTCCAAATAAATTTGTCTAATGAAATAACTTATTGCAAGTGCTCCTGAGCAAGGAACAAATAATTGAACAACATATAATTAGTAAAAAAATGAATGCATCTATATATTCTTGTTCTCTTGCATTTAGATTTCACCAGTAAATAATTGCTAGTATTTTACTTCAGGATTTATTTATTCACATAGAATGATCCTGGAAGGAGATACCGTAGAAAACTTTTAGAGCAAAATAAAATGTGTTGAAGAAGGATGAGAATCTTTCATGTATTCAGAGATATTGTGTTTGACCTTTTAATTTTCCAAATGGTAAACTCCAATAATTAGGAATTATACAAAGACCTTAACCAAAATCTGAACTTGACATGATTTAATACAGCTTTTTAAAAAAACTACATTTTTGTCTTTTTCTCATGAGTTAAATGTTTATGATTAATTATGATGGACTTCCCCTGAAGTAACGTCGTGTTTTCTGCATAGTTTTTGAAAGGAAATACTGTGCTATTATTTACCACCTTGTATAATAACACAAGGATCAACCTCATAAATTTCTAACTGTGGTACAAAGATGTTTCATTAGCCATTTTTACAGGACATACCTTTCTGACATTGCCCTCAACTTACCTTAGGGCAGGGGTGTCAAACTGCTGGCCTGCAGGCCAGATGCGTCATGCCGAAACCATGCCCACCCCAGCTCTGGCAATGGGGAAAAAGTCGCGATACGTTGCGACACGTCACGTGACGTTGTGAGTTTGACACCCCTGCCTTAGGGCAACAGGAAAATAGCTTAACCTGATTAAGCTATCTTAACATCTGGTTCTGAGTATCTTAACATCTGGTTCTGAGTATCTTACAAGTTGGTTCTAAGGTGCTGGGACTTTTTCAGTTTCAATTGGCTGTTTCAATTAGCCCTCTGGTCACAGAGCACTACTCCCACTCCTGGTCATTTTGGGAGATGCCTAGCTCCCTCAGATACCTGACTGGGCATTATGCAGATACATTTGCTGGAACAGTTTTTAAGCATATGTTTAGCTGTCTTGTGCGGAAGCTCTTGAGCAGTCTTTCAAAAAACAAGACTGGTGTTCTGATTAATATAAATCAGGAAAGGGACAGCATTGAACTGAAAACAAACGAGCACATCTGAACTAAGAAGAAAAAACGTAAGTAACAACTCAACCCCCCCACACACACACTTATATTTTCAAAGCAATTAACTTTACTCCCATGCTTTCAGTGGAGGGGGAATACAACATATTGCTTATGGAAATGTGAGCTGACTTGCACTTGGACAATATTTGCACATCATCTGTAAACCTTCTTATTCAAGAGAAGATACCTGCACATTGTTTATTACTGGTTCTGTTTTATTGTCTGCATTCTGCACTTTAGGCTACTTCTATTGATAAGGGATTTCACGTGGCCAGTTTTACAGTATGCTTTGAGAAGGGCAGCACCAATTTTAATTACAAATGTGCAGCTTCTGAGTAAGAGTCAGTTTTGGAGTAGTGGTTAAGACACAGCGTAAAAACTAAGAGTTCACACACAAAGCCATCTGGTTAACCTTGGGCCAGTTACTCCCTCTCAGCCCTAGGAAGAAGGCAAATGCCAACACTTCTAAAATGTCACCACAAATCTCAAGGCAGTCACCAGGAATCAAGACTCACCTGAAGGCACAAAGGACTTCTGGGTAGCCACTTGTTCCAATAGAAGAGAATATGGGAAATTCAGGGTTGAACTGTGGAGGGCATTGATGAAGTTACTTAGGTAATAAATCATCTGTAACCAAACAACCAAAACTCTGCCAGCAAATGCCTT
>NW_015388109.1:32212-33791 GCF_001527695.2 Protobothrops mucrosquamatus | reverse complement strand
TCTCTAAGTCATGTCTTAAACCCATTCTTATTCTGACTAAACATGGCACAGTGTATGGGATCACTTCTGAGTTAAATCTTTTTTTTTTTGTATGAGTTTGGCTCCTCTCCTTTCACCCTTTTCTCCATAATGAGGATATAATGTCTATATCTAATTGAAGAGTCTACATAATTATGTGATCTCTGGAACTGTTATACATTCTCTGTAGTTTTAACAGTCTATTCAGTGTATATCATTTATCTAGTAGGACAAGCTGGCAGGAATAGCCAACACTCCAGAAGATAGGCTTAAGATACAGGAGGATCTTGACAGACTTGAACACTGGGCGCTATCTAACAAAATGAAATTCAATGGTGAAAAAAGTAAGGTTCTACATTTAAGCAAGAAAAACCAAATGCATAGGTATAGTACAGGGGGTACCTTGCTCAATAGTAGCAACTGTGAGAGGGATCTTGGAGTTCTAGAGGACAATCACTTAAATATGAGCCAGCAGTGTGTTGCAGCTGCCAAAAAAAGCCAACACAGTGTTAGGCTGCATTAACAGAGAGATAGAATTAAGATCATGTGAAGTGTTAATACCACTTTACAATGTCTTGGTAAGGCCACACTTGGAATACTGCATCCAGTTTTGGTCACCACGATGTACAAAAGATGTTGAGACTCTAGAAAGAGTACAGAGAAGAACAGCAAAGATGATTAGGGGACTGGAGGCTAAAACATATAAGGAACGGTTGCTGGAATAGGATATGTCTAGTTTAATGAAGAGAAGGATGAGGGATGTCATGATAGCAGTGTTCCAATCTCTCAGGGGCTGTCACAAAAAAGAGGGAGTCAAGCTATTCTCCAAAGCACCTGAAGGCAGGACAAGAAGCAACGGATGGAAACTGACCAAAGAGAGAAGCAATCTAGATCTAAGGAGAAATTTCCTGACAGTCAGAACAATTAATCAGTGGAACAACCTGCCTCCAGAAGCTGTGAATGCTCCAACACTGGAAGTTTTAAAGAAGAGACTGGACAGCCATTTGTCTGAAACGGTATAGGGTTTCCTGCCTGAGCAGGGGGTTGGACTAGATGACCTCCAAGGTCCCTTCCAACTTTATTATCATCATCATCATCATCAGTAGTAGTAGTAGTAGTATATCAATTTAGCTTTGGGAATAATAATGAATCTAGATACTCTAATCTATTTTCTTCAGTGAGCAGTGAGCGTTCCATGAAGAAATGCCATGCCACGTTCCAGAAGTGTTGTTATTAATGGCTTTGGAATGCTATGAAGACATTTTAATTTTTTAAGAAGCAGATTTGTATTTAAAAAAAGAATATTTGCATTACTAAAAATAAAATAAAAATGCTGTGACTAGTTGGCCTATCCAAATGAACCCAAAATAGAGCTGGTTGGAATAAATTGTCAGGATTAACAATATATGAATATTCTGTCATTAGTATATGCAATTAAATATGACTCCATTTTACATATTTTCTTTTCTTTCTCTAAAAATGTCCAGAAATATCTTAGAGCATTTTGTGCATGTTTGTCTTCAGGTTAGGCATTTTTGTGCAACTTGCATAACTATTTTTT